>NC_038247.2:33856487-34148877 GCF_000004515.6 Glycine max
ATTAGTAGGCAAGAGAGAATGAATTCTTTAAAGAATAACATTATGATCTCTAATTTTCAACTTTTTCCAAATATGAAAAAGTCAATAAGATACTAACTAGACTTTATTTTATAAGGTATAAGACTAGTGCTATTTTTTTTCATTTGTTTTGTTTAATTTATGTGAATGTGTTAAATTGATTCTTTATAAATTGATTCTTATATGTTACTTTTTAAACTTTCTTTCCAATAATTCAAAATCCAATTTTGTACATGTACTTATGTTAAAACTTAAAAGTAAAAAATATCAATATTTTTCTATTATATTAATTTAATAAATGATTCATATTTCATAATGTATTTGAAAGATCATCTTTCAATAAAAAATACAACTATTTTAATAAAATGTCATTCTTAGTTTATTACATAAAACAAATATTGATATATTTTCAAAAAGTCTCACTTTAAAGTTACTTTAGACCTAAAAATGTAATAGCTAGGCCAGCCCTTGTATGGAAATGTTGGCTTTTGTGCAATTACATAGAGAAGCTTCACTAGCTACCAAGAGTTTCGGTTTTTTGGTGGGGGTAGTGTGTTTTTTAAACAAAATATCGCATTTTTTAAAAAATAGTATATTAAACACATGTTATATCATGCAGTGAAGCCTCCAGACATACGTATATAAAATGTGATCAAGTTGACTTTGAGACTAAGTACACACGCAAATCATATAAATAATATAATCCTTTTGAAAACATATATGTTGCAATAAGATGATGAAAAGAGTTAATTTTCTAAAATAGCCTATTTTATTTTTGTTTCATCATACGTAAAAAAATACTTATCATGTCACTAGTAGAAAGAATGGATATAATATTGGTATGTTAACATTGATTTTTTCATAGATCGATGTTAACAAAAACGCAGTGATATATTCATAAATAATGTGAGTTCGTTAACATCGATTTTGTCAAAAATCGAGGTTAACAAACTTATGTTAACATCAGTTTTCCAAAAACCAACATTAACGAACTCATGTTAACATCGGTTTTCCAAAGAATCGATATTGTGTTAGTTAAATTAAATTTGTCTCTTCCTCTTCTCGCGCTCATTCTAAATCATCTCTTACTCTCACACTCTCGTTCTTGCTCTCACTCATCTCTCGTGCTCTCATTCTCGCTCTCACTCATCTCTCGCACTATCGTTCTCATTCTCACTCTCACGCACTCTCTGCAGCAGCACGGCCACATCGTTCTCGTTGTCGCTCTCGCTATCATCTTGTTCTTGCTCTTGGGCTCTCATTCTTGCTCTCACTCACAGGTCTACTGACTCTCATTCTCTCTCTCTCTCTCGCTCTCACTCACTCATGGAAACGAAAGGTTAGTCTTCTATAAATGCTTGTTTGTGTTTGGTTTTGATGGTGATGGTAAGCGAGAAGCTAGGTCTCGTTCTTGGTTTTGATGATTTCCAGTTCTTGTTTTGATGTGTGTATTGCTTCTTGTTAATGTGAGTATTACTAACATGAAAATGCTTGTTTCTGTGTATGTTGCTGAAAACATGTGTTATTTTTTGAATTTACAAATACTGATAATGGGACTTTGTGCGTATTACTAACATAAAAATGCTTGTTAATGGGACTTTATGCTGGTGTGAGAATTCTGCCAAAGCCTTAGGCCCCTAAAATAGGAATATCATCATTGTTTTTAAAAAGTGGGCATATGCATTGTGTCTTTCAACTAGTACTCTGTTAACTCATTTGCAAGTGCACCAAATTGTCATAAGTAGTAAAGTAAAACAAAAGTCTGAGTGTTGAGTCTACAGGGACTTTGTTTGTACTTAGATTAATACAAATCCAATTTTAAAGAAATTGATAGAAAACATAAGGAATTGTAAGTGGGAAATTACACTACTAGAATTTATACATTTAAATCGCACGGTTAACATCAGTTATTGAAAAAACCGATGTTAACAAAAGCAAGGTGCCAATTTTCGTAAATAATTTGAGTTAACATCGGTTTTTTAAAGAAAACCAATGTTAACGAATTGAGGTTAACATCGGTTTTCTTTAAAAAAACCAATGTTAACTCAAATTATTTACTTAAAAGCTTTTTTCCACTCGCGCTCCTGCTAGTATCGCAAATAGCCTTCCTCTTCTCCCTTTCACCCATAAGACCCTGCTAGTATTGCAAACAACCTTCCTCTTCTCCCTTTCAGCCTTCCTCATCTTCGTCGTTCGTGACTGTCGTTGGGGTTTGTGACTGTCGCGAAGTGGAGCATCCTCCGTTGGAGTCCGACATCAACGCAAGGTATGTGTTTTGCTTCTTTTCTGATTTTTGTGAGGTTTTGCAAACCCTTTTCACCTGACTGCTTTGTCTCAACTCTGCCGTTCGCGAGTGGCACCATGATAGGGAGGCAATTATCAGTGGTAGTGAGTATTGTTTGTGTTTCACAAACCCTTTTCAGTTGAGTGCTCGTGGCCAGTCTCACTCCCACTCACGACCAACCTCGCTCTAGGTGGCCACTCTCGAAAGCTTAGTATTCATTTTGGATCTGGATGCATGTTTTGTTCATTGTTTATGCCTATTTTTTGTGTGTTATTGTTGAAAGAAACATAGATTATTAGAGAAAGGAACAATGCTAGTGTTTACACGTATAGGGTGTTAGCCATTTTAGGTCTAGGAATTGTAGCAGTAGTTAGGAGGAGTCTTTGTTACTTATTCTCATCATTTTTCATTTTTTCTTCTTTAATAAACCACCATTTGAACCTTCATTGACTCACCTAGCTTGCAACCACCATTGTACCTCCAAACCTATATACATCCACTCATTCTAACAACAGTCTCACGGAGATCTTGTTCAAAGAAGAAGCAGAAACAACAGACGCGATGTAGATGAGACGCTTCACCGTCCCTGCTCTCACACAAGACAGGGCAATGCTTTTTGACGCAGCCACTGCCGCTTCAGAAGTATTCTTGTACTGCTATGACTCATAAAATTAAAATCTATTATAAGTTGTTTTAAAGAGAGTGATATAGTTTAGACTTGAGAGGCAAACCTAGGAGCCAGGATCATGGATCATAGGAGTAGCAACATGAAAGACAAACTCATAGCCTTCAATTGCAAGGTCAAAGTCATTTGGGTTGTAAATATCAGCTTCAAACAACACTAGTTTCCCTTCTGATTGTGGAAGGCTCTTTAAGAGGCTCACCTTTGACTCATTCTCTGCTATTGCAAATTCTAGATCAAAATTCAAGAATGGTAATCATGGTATATACATGCAGAGAGAATATTAATACTATACTAACTCAAGTCTCTGAGAGTTGCATGGACGCTGTGACCCTTGGCCAAGAGCTTCTTCACCAGAGAGGAAGCTATGCAACCACTAGCTCCTGTGACGCATACTTTGCTGCACCCTTCCTTCATTTTTCCACTGATAACTAAGTTTCAACTGACAATAGATTTCAATTAAACTCTATGCTTATGGCTTGTTTTCCCAATCATGGCTACAAGATACAGTATTTTATCTTCATTTTTTAATGTTTTTCATTGCATCAATTGTTAAATTGTCTTGTAATACTCACCCCCACTAGACTTTACAAGCCTAGTGATATATAAAGAGTTAGGCTAGATACATGAAGTCTTACGTTGGATTCATTTTGAATTTATTAACATAAAATAAACCGGATCACGATCCTCTACAATAATATTTAAATGAAAAGCCGGTCATCATTCATCAATAGTCAATAGTCAATTAAATAAACCATTGAAATACAAGTCTCATTGTACAGTACAATCACCATAAATCAATAATTTAAAGTCTAAAGAGAATGAAACTAAAGATGAAAAAGCTTTAAAGCTTTAAAGCTTTACAGTGAGAACATGAGGAGGCTTGCACAGATGTGTTTGTGCATGCCACAAGAGTACAAAACTAGTATTTGAATTCAATCAAGATGAAAAATCTTAAAGCCTCAGAGTGAGATCAGGAGATGCAAATGTTTGTGTTGGAGGTGCAATTGCTACTACAAAACTAGTATTTGAATTATGAGCATGTTCACCATGCCCCAAATTAAAACCACCCCTTTCATTAATCTGTCTGAAACTTCCAAGCCAAAATAGACCGACATCATCATCTTCTAAGAAGATCGGCATCCGAAAATAGTCTTTACCAAATTTTGCTGCAGCTCTTATATCAGGAGCCCTCATTGAATGATGATGCACATGTCCTTGGTGCATTGGAGCATGAGCTTCAAGTCCGAGCAACTGAAAAGTGAAACCATGAAGAGGCAGAGATGCTAGGCTTGTGTACCTTTCAGCGAACATCCCTATTCGCATTGCGCGCTTTGCCATCGTCCTCTCCCTTTTGTGAGCATTCTAGTGTCCACCTAATGACTGTGAACAATGTAACTCCACTTCCTTTTACACAAAGTTTAATCATAGGTCAAATCTTAAGAACAAGTAACAACTACAAAATAAATCTTATGCAGATGCCAATTCATTTCATGAATCTCTCTAAGTAACTATCCAACTCAAAACTAAACATATAAATCATGCATGTAGATTTTATCTTATATAAACTATCTCAATTACATTAGTGCCTCCTCAAACAAATATGTTGAATATAATAAAACTGCCCAATTTCATTGTTATTCAACATATATGTTTTTCTTTAGACTTAGAAGGGTTTAATGGAACACAAACCAAAGGGAAAAAAGCACCAGAATAGAAAATTACTACATAAAACATTTTGTATACCTTTATTCACATAAAACCTAAATGTCAAAGTCATTTAATTAATGTCTGCATACAAATACGTTTTATACATTGATTTTCAGTAGACAAGCCTAAGCTGATTCATTAGTCACATTACATAACCAATTGTTTCATACAACTTATTATCTGAACGACATACTTGAAATTCCACTTAAAATAAAAGCATGTTTAAAAAATTTACAATAATCAGATGGAAAGAAAAAAAACTTTTTAGTTTTCGGAGCTAAAAATTGTAGTGTTTGCTTTTTTATTGGAATAGAGTCTAATGGACATTTGGCTCAACACAATTTTTATGTCTTCTCTCTTAATGCATGGAATGACTTTCCATAGTGTTTGGTTTTTTTTTTTTATTGGAATAGAGTCTGACAAACATTTGCCTGAAGATCATACAACTTATTATCTGAACGACATACTTGAAATTCCACTTAAAATAAAAGCATGTTTAAAAAATTTACAATAATCAGATGGAAAGAAAAAAAACTTTTTAGTTTTCGGAGCTAAAAATTGTAGTGTTTGCTTTTTTATTGGAATAGAGTCTGATGGACATTTGGCTCAACACAATTTTTATGTCTTCTCTCTTAATGCATGGAATGACTTTCCATAGTGTTTGGTTTTTTTTTTTTATTGGAATAGAGTCTGACAAACATTTGCCTGAAGATTATATTTAAGTCTTCTCTCTTGTAATGCATTCTATGACTTTACTCTAAACAAGGCTGTACTGTGAATCTGCATTTTTTGAAAGTTGAAAACAAAGGTTCCCTAATTTTCCCACTGATTTCTTCATGTTCAAATTCTTTTATTCTGTCATGATGTCATCTATGAAATTCAACAGTGTCTACTGTTAATTGTGATGACTTTTCAGTTTCTGCACATTTGTACCAAAAGTTATTGCTCACTTTCTTATTTTAAATTTTTCTTAATTAATTCCTTTTCTGTCCCGTACTCCTTTCCGCACATTTGTATCAAATGTATAAGGTGTCTCTGTTAAGGAGTATGGCATTCATCTTTCTAATCTATAACTGCATGGGATGGAGGCATTTTAAGTGGAATTTCAAGAATGAAAATGGTTTATTCTTCCTTAAAAGGAATTTTTGAATCAATTGATGGGTTTTGCCATAACTTGAGGCTGCTGCCACCCAAGGTTAGATGCCTCATTGATGGGAATGCCATTAATAAGAGATGTAGAATGGCTGGCCATTGTCTGTTTTGAAATGGAGGAAGTTGGATTCATAGAACTTTGTTGCCTAGCTTCTAGTTGATCAAATTGTTGCTGCTTTGAAGGAAAGCCTAGGATGTAGGATAATATACACACACACACACAAGCAGAAGTAGTTAACTTAAGAAAAATTTAGATTGTATCTTAATTGTTTTTGATTGTTGAGATTATTAGCTATTTTGATGCTGGTTTGTTTGTATAAGTGGCTGTAATTGTTAGCTTTTCTAATTATATTAACTACTAATAAAAAGAATTAAGGTACAAATGCAATTAGAATTTTGTTTATTATGTTCTCAAACTGATAGCCCAATTCCATTTGCTAACCCTACTCTGTTTTCATTTGTATTCTCCGCTTTGATACATTTCATTTGTGGTTTTCCCCAATTCCAAAGTAGTACGAGGTCATCGTCTGCCTTTTTATAGGTAATGATTACTGTTCACCCTTTTTAGTTGACACTACTTATAATTATTGGTTTGCTTATGTTTACACATAGGACTGTTAATCATTAATTTGAGTTTCATCTATTATACTTCTGTATGCCTTCTCCTCTATTGTATTTAAGAAAAAAAAATTCATACACTTTAGGATCCAAGTGTATATAACTAGGTATATGGGTTTGGGTTTGCATACGGTGTCCAGTGATAAAGTGAGTTAAGACTAACTAAAATGCTAAACTATTTGAACATGACTCCAGTTCACCCATTGCTGGTCACTCATTTGGATCAAACTTCAAACATATTTCTGTGATATCAATAAATGCTTTCCAACACTCTGGGGCAATCTTGCCTTTGAGATTAGGATCAATATTCTCCTCAACAGGGTGTTTCTGCCTGTTTTCAACATTTACTAGCTTGTCTTTGCACACCACTTCTAGTAGAACTACACCAAAAGAGTAGACATCGCATTTTTCTGTTAATGTATTGTTTTGTGGAATCTCTGGAGCAGCATAGCCATATATACCTATAAGTGAAAGTATTAGTTTAACCTTTCAGCATACTTCTTTTCAGTAAACTAAGAACAAAACAAAAATAAATTAAATACCTATAAACCTTTATGTTGATATTGTCTATAGTTTTTGCTTTGATGCATAATGCGGTCCTTATAAGGAAAGTTGGAAGTCTGAGAGTTTGGCCACCATGTTGCTATCGAAAACAATTTTATAAGGTGTTATGTCATGATATAAGATGGTTCACTTGGGACCTATGTGAAAGTAGTGTGATCATGTGCTGCTTCTGTGCAGATCTTTAGCCTCCGTTTCCATGATAGTGATTCTTTTTTCTTATCACTAGAGTATAGGTCATCATAAGAGAGATCCATCGAACCTTTTTTTCACCTCAAATTCAGAGGGTAGTGAGGGCCTTGTAATGAGAGACTAGACTCCTAGTGTGGGGTTTGATTTCTTTTTCTTTTTTTTTTTAATAATAACTAATTTGGTACTAGAATTGAATTGAAGGGAGGGTAGCTAGGAAGGAAGGAACTGTAATTACATTACATATGCTTCAATCTACAAGTACCTAGCCAGCTGCATGCTGTAGCTATTATTTGGCCTATTGTACTCTTTTTGCCTTTCCCTACCATACACACTGTGTCTGTACCTCATATATATAGTTATATATACATGTCATATGGAATTGTTTGGGTAAACTCGCCACCACTAAATAAAGTTCCTTTTCCAGGAATCTGGTTGATTTGTATAATTGCAATGTGTCCCCATTCCTTTACATATGGTCCCACTCCTATTTCTGTGGTCTCCCTCTATCCCTTGATAGTAGCAGATCCAATTTTTAGATCGATCAGCACAAACTTAGGATCCAACTCCTAACAGGCTTCACCTGTCAATCATGTTATCATTTAGCTTAGAGATATAGTGTGCTATCATGAAAAACGTAACATAACAGTTATAGTATATATATATATATATATATATATATGATGCTTAATACGAGCGATTCTAAATCCAAGAGAGGATATTAATTTAGAAGTTTTGCGTTATGACCATTTGTAATGCCGAGTTGTCCATAAGCGTATAAATATGGAAGCATGTCAATTCAATATAACAACATCATATAAGCTGCTATGCTTAGCTAAGCTGCCTACAACATGGAGTACATCTTAATTTAGGTGAAATTGTTCTAACTTAATTTGACAGATCTTGATTTGATTCTCTAAAACTAATTTGGCTAGAATTGAATTTTTAATGATATAATTTAATTTAAAATTTATCATCTCTTTATTTGAAATTCATTATTTGTAATATAAAATTCTTAATACAAAGGCTCTATTTTATATTTTTAGTAATATGTAGCTTTTAAGAACAATTAATCTTAATCACAAGAAACTAGAGTGACACATTCTTATTTTTGTTAAATGACTGGAGCTTGAGGACAATAAGTACTTCCGAAACATTCCTTGAGGCCTATATTTTGTGAACCAGTACACATTCATCAGATGAGGCACTATCACCAAACTTTTTCCACATTCCCCTCCCCTGAACCAAAAAACAAAGGCTATCACATACATGATTGATGAGATGGACAATGTGCCTTGGTAAGCACTAGCAGGTCCTGTTAGTTGAAACTATAACCTGCAACCTATCAGCATCATCATAACTCTTTAAAAACAAGTAACTTGTTGGAGTTGATACTGATCCTTATCACATTTGCTATTGGTCCCTACCACTTGGAAAACAATGAATGTTTATTGAGTTTGAAATTGATTTCCTGTTGTTACGTGTGGGTGGTTAACATCTATTTTTGCCATAGAAAGGAAGGAAGCTAGCTAATAGATTTACACACAAACAAAAAACAAAGCTTGTTGAATAAAAAGAATTAAGATATTCCAAACTACTTCCCCAATTAAAAATCTATTTCACTTTCTATTCAAGTTATAAATTCCCTTAACAATGAACTTCTTAAATATTAATTCAAATAAAAACAATTTGAATATGAATATAAAGCAATAATAAACAAAGGAGTTTAAGAGAAGAGAAAGTGAAAACTCAGATTTATACTGGTTCAGCCACACCCTTGTGCCTACGTCTAGTCCTCAAGCAACCCGCTTGAGAGTTCCACTATCTTGTAAATTCCTTTTACAAGTTCTAAACACACAAGGACAATCCTTCCTTTGTGTTTAGAATTCCTTTACAACAAGAGACTCTCGGTCTCTTAATCCCTTAACGAATTAGAAGGAGAAGAAGAATGAATCTCTCTAGAAAGAGATAGATTTTACAGATTGAGCACTCAAATAATTCCTTAATGAATTTCAATTGAATTGGCCAAGGAATTCTTAAGAGGATAAAATGTTTTTTCTCTTGGAGAGGATAAACACTTTTGTTCTGAAAAATTCTCAGCAAATTCGTGTTATAAGTCACATATATATAGACCATTGGTGGTCATGAAAAAGCCCTTTGAGAAGTTGTGACTCTTAGAAAGATTTTTCTGAAAATCTTGTCTGGTAATCGATTACAGTAATTGTGTAATCGATTACAACTTTTAAAATTTTAATTAAAACGTTTACTAACTGCTGGTAATCGATTACCAAAATTGTGTAATCGATTACACAGTCTAAAATTTAAATTCAAATTTTAGTAGCTGTTGTAAAACATATTTGGCCACTGGTAATCGATTACATCCTCTGGTAATCGATTACCAGAGAGTAAATCCTTTGAAAAACACTTTTTAATTTAAATTACTTGGCCAAACCTTTTGCTAATTCAATTAGGAATTCCCTTCCTAATATCCTAGTGATCATCTTGATGTTGTGACTTGTAATCTTGAAGTATTGTCTTGAATTTAATCTTGAAAAGCCCATTTGCATCAATTGCATCATATCATCATGATGATCATCAAAACACCAAAGGCAATTGCATCTACAATTAAGTCAATATTTGGTTTAATCAAAGAGTTGAACTTCAGTCTCTTTCTAAATTGTTAGAAAATTGTTGTGACATAAATCACTATTAAACTAAGGCTTAGTTTATGGGCATGCGTGCAATGCACAAACTGCTTGCAATAGAGTGATTAATATGCGGGAGGAGTTTGAAGAGACTACACATAAAAGCCTTTGGATTTTGAGAATGGAGGTTTGGTTATGAAAGGTGTCGCGACCCATCACGAAACTAGTCACTAGCCTTTTTGAGTCCATTTAGGCGAACATGCAAATCTTATCAAATGTGTGTTTTTTTCTTCTATTTTATTAAATGTTTTTAAATCCTAACTATGCCAATTAGTCTATAACGAGGAGAACAACAAGGTCAAACACAGTTGAGAGATGATTGACTACCTCAAATATTTTAATAAGAGTTTGATCCTTTAATTGTATGTATGATTTTTTTTTGTTTAATGACACAACTTACTTCTATTATCATTATATCTAAAGGAAAGGATTAGTCTGATGACTTTTGTCATTTAATTAGGAGACTCGTCTCAAAATTATTTTCTCTCCCTCTCATAACATCCACACACCTATTAATTGGATACAAAACATACAAATATATGTTTGGCCATTTACCATCCCCATGGAACATAGTTCATTGATCTATACTAGTGTGTTCACTATCTTCCTCACAGTCTTGACTACTGACTAGATGTGTTTGTGTTCCCCTATGAGATTCCATCAATCTATCCATTCTATCCCTGAAGTCACTAGAAAGGAAACTTGACACTGTTCTTCTGCAAGCATAATATACTAATATTCAGAACAATGAAGTTTATACAAAAAAGTTTTTCTTGCGTCAGTGTCCAATTCTCAGTCATTATGTTCAAATTTTACCTTTTCTTTTCTAAATAGTAATAGTTTCTTGTTTGGTTGTTCAGCCTATCATTTATGCAATTGAAATGTCTTTTAGTTGACATTCATGGGAAATTAACAGAAGATTGTATACCTGTCAAGAAGCCTTCGTATATCCTCATTTTGAGAACCATTTTCAAGCATCTCTCTATACCATGCTTGCCTGCGCTCTTCCCAATAGCTCCTAGGCCTAGAAATTTCACTGATCCAATCATAATTAGTTTCATAGAAATTCTGTTCAATTTCCTCTACCTCTTCCTCCATCTCATCACCATAACTGCTCTCAGCATAGTTCTGATTACTTGCCTTTTCTACTGTCTCCTCATAACTGGTTTCGGCATACTTCTGGTAACTTTCCACTTCCTCATTGAATGTCTCATCATTACTGCTTTTAGCCATAGCATTTTGTTGGTTGCTCGTCTCTGCCCTATCTGCCATTATCTCATTTAGATTTGAACCCCTCGTGGATGAAGTTGCCTCGGTAGTTTCTTGTGAGTCATTGTGTGGAGTCTTGACATCTGAACTTGGACATGTTTCTTGGACCTTGACATCTGAACTTGGATGAGCTTCTTCTGTGTTATGATCTGTGAAGCCCGGATACGTGAAAAAAGGAAAAGTATCGGTGTCGCACCCATATCCGACACCGATACTCCACGAATATGGCCGGATACGTATCCTAGGAGTATCCATTTTTTTTAAATACAAGATACGGTTGGGATTCGACTTAGATACAGCTTCCTAAGGCTAGACACGGCTTCAATACGACTCCAATACGGCTCGTATACAGCTACAACGTTTAACCCTTTTTCTTATGATTTTTTAAATGTTCACTCATTCTGATAGACCCAGTTTCGGTTTTCACCCTCGCACAAAGTAGGGATTGTTGTTTCAATTTCGCTCTGCGAAGGGAATTCGTCGTTAATTTTGTTTGCTTGCTGAGGTACGTTCCCTTTGCTACTCAACGTTGTTGTTTAATTTTGTGAGTTCTTGTGCTTTGGCTGAGAATGTTGAGTTGAATTTTGCAAGCTTTCGGTTGAAACTATGTTGCTCCTTGGAGTTGGGAGGACATGACAGAGTGTGTGAGAGAGAGAAGTAGGGTATTTATTTAATTATTTATTTATTTTTTTAAAAAATTGGGTCTTTGGTTAACTCCGCACAAGTGAGGCATTCAAATCCACAACAACTATCATTTTGCAGCAGCAGGCAACATTTGCCCGCCAGAGTGCAATTCAAATAACATGTAACTATCTACATACGGTAGTGCCTATAATTCTCCTACCTGCACCACCATTAAAACAGCAACCCTGGTATTAAGCCAACATGCCTCAACAAGATTTCCTAAAATCAAATGAAAGACAATTTCTACTAGCTTACTGTTCAAACATCAAGGTTTTAAATTATGGTCACAGTTTCATCATGATACTTGATGTTAAAGGAAATTACAGACAAATACAGTAAACACAACCATTTTCAAAAACAATTTAAGTTGCAGCCAAAATCACGGCAGCAGACCATTTTCAAAAACTTTGTCAAACATCATAATTATTATCTAATTCTCCTAACCCAGCGGGGAAAAACAAAAAGATGAGTTTTTTGTTCTTCCTACAACTCAGTTAATCAAAGACCCAATTTTTTTAAAAAAATAAATAAATAATTAAATAAATACCCTGCTTCTCTCTCACACACACAATTTTTTGTGTGGATTCTGTGGCATGATTGGCATTGCCATGACCTTTATTGTTGCTTGTGTCTTTGCTCAGATGATCAGTGGTGGCAGAGTTATCCAATTGTGTGGTTTTGTTTGTTGTCCCCCTTTGAGGACTTTTTGGATTAGCTACTTCTGCCTGGACCGCAGTTCTAAGTTCAGCCCCACTGCTAAAACTTTCCCTGTATTTTATAAAAATAGTTGTCATTTAACATCTTTCAGAGAAAATTAATTAAGATGTACCTTGCTGTGTTCATTTTATAAAAGACCTAAAATTTTAGAAGTTACAAGAATGGTAAGCACTGATGAGTTGAAGGGTCAATAGCTAACATAAAATAGGCAGAATCTTGGTGACATTTATAGATAAGAATGGCTGCATATAATAAATGCAAACGATCAGTATCTTGTGCACCTTGGTAGCAGCGGTCGCATGATATACTTGATGAACGAAATATTATTGAAAAATCAAACAGCTATAAAAGGAAATTCTTGATCCAACTGGCATCTATGCTCTTAGCTCTCATCACATTCCTTCCTAAGTTCCACTCTATGGAATGAAATCTTTAACAGTTTCGGAACTCAGAAAAATAGGTAATCCCTGAGTATAAATAGACATTCTTTTTTGACAAGAGTATAAATAGGCATTTAAACTATCCACTTCAATGCATTTTCCCACTACCTTGAAATTCAATGACTTTCTTTTAGGCAAGGTAAATCAAATAGGTGTGGTTATCAGTTAAATCACAGAAATTCACTCAACTGTTGAAAGAGTATCAAATCACGAAAGGAACAAGAAAGTTTACACTTGACTTGAAATTATCAAACCTTAATTGCATAATTGCAGATCCCTGTGGCTGTCTGTTGTTTACTTCAGATGCTATTGATTTCTGGCGGGTGGAATCATTAGCTACCGTGCCACGTTGCAATAATTTAAGTCGAAGCAATGCCTGCATTCATGAATAGAAAACAAGTTTTGTTTATTTATGGGGAATGTTTGGGGGAGGGGAGGGGGGGGGGGGTTGTTCAAATGGGAAAATGAATTCCAACCACCTTCATGGTTACTATTTATGAGATTAATTTCATACTCATTTAGGACCTTATATAGTTGTGCAAAGCCACATATATCCAGAAAGTAACCCCCCTAGACCACTTTGTTAATTACTTAAACTCCATCTTCAGTAATGAAATCAATTTGATCGAAAAACCCTTGTGGGATGAAAAGCTCATTAATTAATGTAACCTATATATGTCTCTTTCTCAATTGCTAACAAATAGGGCATGAGTGATCGTTGTGTGATCCCTTGTCCCATCAATAACATGTGAAAGAGGAAGACTAGAGATTAGAGGAAAAAATATACTATTTTATGGAGGAACAAAAAGAAAAAGAGTAGGAGTGAATAATGCCATCAACACAAGAAGTCTGTCCGTCATGAACCAATTACTTCACAAGGTGAAGTTAGGTGATGATACCTGGATGATTTTATATAGCAATAGCCCACATACTTCGTGCTAAAATTCAATTTCTTATTAGAAATTATGAGTAGAGGCAGAAAATCTGAAACTTTAGTCCACTTAGGCTAGGGCTCTCACACCTACTCATTAATCAACAGATTACACAAAGGTACATCACTTCCACCCACGTACTCCAACTTTGTAGGAAATTTCTTAACAAATTAAAATTAGTTTCTAATGAAATTCTCTAAAAATAGTTTGGAAAGTCAGTGGTATAAAAACAAAGGCTTTACACACAAACCTTCATAAAGACACAACCTAATAATCAGAAACTGGGCCTAATTCATGGAATACACTAATGATTCATTCAACACAACAACAAAAGTCTCCTACCCACTAGGCGAGGTCTGCTACTTTGATCAATTGATGCTATTATGCTCTATCAAAAACCAAATATTTGGAAATTTGTTTTGATGAAAGCCCTTCATAATGATTCTTTTAGAGTTTTCTCTAGTCTTCCTCTAATTTGTTTATTAGTTTTGCTTTTGAGTTCTGATTGATGTTTTAATTTTGGTATGTTTTGGTTTTGAAGGAGGAAATATAGAGTGTAGCATTGTCCTGCCTATTAGATTCTCCACATTGTAGGGAACTTGTCGTCTTATTTAACCTAGTCACACCTCCTTCATTAACAACACGTGAAATCAAACACACAGAGACACACACACACATAGACACACACCCTCATTAGAGATAAACACACACATATTGATATCTGTTTTTCAGAATGATGATTGATGTAGGTGTTCATTCAGTTATTTCTTTGATTCTTGCTTTCATTTTGGATTTGCTTCTCATCATCACAGGTACAAATGTTTGTTACCAATTAATATTTTTATTACATGTTCACTGCCATTAATGACAATTGATATATGCTATACAAATTATGTTCATGATGAGTGAACCTTAGATTCCCGTTTGAGACTGGATGCAATGATTCTTGCGGACAGTTTGCATTAATCATTGTATTCAATCTTTAATTGTCCGTTTGGACTGTTTGGGGAGACTGATATTTTTATGGTAGATTCATGTGTTAAGGTTAAAATTATTTTGTTTAATTTGATGAAATTTTGGTACAATGTATTTCTAGTTGTTCTCTGAGTGCATACTTGATTATTGGGAAATTAATTTCACCGATTTCATGTCGTGTACTTGGAGACCAATGCGACATGCTACCAAAATTTTGTCAAATTTAACAAAATAGAATTAACCCTGATGTATAAAGCTACCATAAAGGACGGTTTTCCCGAATGGGATAGGGCCACACCTATAATAAAAAGTGAGATTTTCATGCATCAAATAACTTTGAGAGTATAACCGAGTTATTACTTAGATGGATCAAAGTTGGATGAATGAAAGTCGCATCAGCCAAAATATAAGGAAGGCGTCGAGCAGTTCTTACAATTTGCTTCAGAAAGAGGTCGACCGGATGAAGATGAAAAATATTACTGTCCTTGCATCAATTGTTTGAATGGAAGACGACAAATACTGGATGACATACGAGAGCATCTTTTGTGTGATGGAATTAAGAGGAATTATACGACGTGGATATGGCATGGTGAAATGACAGACATGCAGAGTGGGCACCAATCTGAACTATTTGATGTAGAAATGGGAGATCGCTTGGAGGATATGATTCGTGACCTTGGACAAGAGTCTTTCCAGCAAGCAAATGCCCCTGTGTATGAAGGATTACAGAGTGACTCAAAGAAGCCTTTGTATCCGGGGTGCAACAATTCCTTGACGTTGTTGTCGGTGGTGTTAAGTCTGGTTAATGTCAAGGCCAGATATGGGTGGAGTGACAAAAGCTTTACTTCACTGCTTCAAGTAGTGCACGATCTACTTCCAGAGGATAACACGTTGCCTAAAAGCTACTATTAGGCCAAGAAGATACTGTGTCTGATGGGTATGGAGTATCAGAAGATTCATGCTTGCCCTAATGATTGCATATTGTACAGACATGAATTTGAAGAAATGTCCAAATGCCCTAGGTGTGGGGCGTCACGGTACAAGGTGAAGGATGATGAGGACTACAATTCTGATGAAAACTCAAAGACGGGCCCTCCAGCGAAGGTGTTGTGGTATCTTCCCATCATTCCAAGGTTTAAGCATCTATTTGCTAATGAGGACGATGCAAAAGATCTTACCTGGCATGCAAATGGGAGAAACTCTAATGGAATGGTCCATCATCCGGTTGATTGCTCCCAGTGGAAGAAGATTGATAGTTTGTATCCGGATTTTGGCAAAGAGGCAAGAAATCTTAGGCTTGGACTAGCCAGTGATGGAATGAATCCATATGGCAATTTAAGCACTCAACACAGTTCATGACCAGTTCTACTAGTAATTTACAATTTTCCTCCTTGGTTGTGCATGAAGCGAAAATACATGATGTTGTCTATGATGATATCGGGCCCAAGACAACCAGGAAATGACATTGATGTTTATCTAAGTTTGTTGATTGAAGACCTAAGAAAGTTATGGGACAAGGGGGTTTTAGTGTTTGATGGGTATCGCAAGGAGACTTTTCAAGTGCGTGCAATGCTTTTTTGTACCATTAATGATTTCCAGCATATGGGAATCTCAACGCTTACAATGTTAAGGGTCATCATGCATGCCCCATCTGTGAAAAAGACACAAGCTATATACAACTGAAACATGGTAGAAAAATAGTGTACAATAGGCATCACCGTTTTCTAAAACCTCATCACCCTTACAGACGATTGAAAAAAGCTTTTAATGGAAGTCAAGAGCACGAAACTGTGCGGATACCGTTAACTGGTGAGCAGGTCTTCCAGCGGGTTGAACACTTGAATACTGTATTTGGAAAGACCCAAAAGAAGGATAAAAGTAAGAGTTGCATATGGAAGAAGAGGTCTCTTTTCTTTGATCTTCCTTACTGGTCTGATCTAGATGTTAGACATTGTATTGATGTTATTCATGTATAGAAAAATGTATGTGACAGTGTCATTGGGACACACCTTAACATTCAAGGCAAGATGAAAGATGGTCTGAATACCCGTCAAGATCTAGCTGACATGGGCATACGATCGTAGTTGCATCCAAGGTCTGATGGTAAAAAAATATACTTGCCTCCAGCTTGTCATACTTTGTCCATAAAGGAGAATATCAGTTTTTGCCAGTGTCTGTGCCGGGTTAAAGTCCAACAAGGATACTCTTCAAATATTAAGAGCCTTGTGCAGTTGAAGGAGCTTAAGCTGGTGGGGTTAAAGTCTCATGATTGTCATGTGTTGATGCAACAATTGTTAGCCGTGGCCATACGAGACATTTTGCCTAACAAAGTTAGGTTAGCCATAACTCGCCTGTGCTTTTTCTTCAATGCAATATGTAGCAAAGTCCTTGATCCTGTCAAGTTTGATGACCTGGAAAATGAGGCTGCAATTATACTGTGCCATTTGGAGATGTATTTTCCTCCTACTTTCTTTGACATCATGGTCCACTTAATTGTTCACCTGGTTAGAGAAATCAAATGTTGTGGTCCTGTTTATCTGCGTTGGATGTACCCGGTTGAGTGCTACATGAAGATCTTAAAAGGGTATACCAAGAATCTACATCGTCCAAAAGCATCTATTGTTGAAAGGTACATCGCAGAAGAAGCCATTTAATTTTGCTCAGAGTACATTGAGAAGGCTAAACCTGTTGGACTTCCTGAGTCTCGCCATGACGACAGAGTGGGCGGTAAGGGTTCAAGAGGACTGGATGTTATAACTCCAAGTGTAGAAGATTTGTTACAAGCTCATTTGTATGTGTTGAACAATAGTAATGAAGTTTTGCCATACATACTTCAGCATGAATGTTTAGTTAAACAAAGTAATCCAAAAATGTCAAAGAACTAGGTCTTGAAAAAGCATAACAAGATTTTCTCTGATTGGTTTAAAGATACAATCTTTGCTGATGAAAAATTAAGAAAGCTAGCTGATGGGCCTAAAAGAAATGTTATAACTTGGCAAGGATACAACATAAACAAGTTTTCCTTTTACGCAAAAGGACAAGATGACAAAAGTACAATGCAAAATAGCGGGGTAACCCTAAGGGCTGAATCTCAACACTTTGCAAGTGTACATGATGACAATCCCTATGTAGTTTCCATCCCTTACTTTGGGTTCATTGATGAAATATGGGAGCTTAACTATGTCAAATTTACTGTTTGTGTTTTCAAATGTAAGTGGGTTGATAGCAACACCGATGTGCGAACTGATGATGTAGGATTTACGTTGGTAGACCTAAAGAAACTAGCTTACCAGAATGACCCTTTCATCATGGCAGAACAAGCTAAGCAAATATTTTATATGCAAGACCCTTGTGATGAAAGGTGGTTCATGGTTCTACACGGGAAAACAATTGGTGTTAATGTAGAAGATGATGATTCATACATGGACACTTATGTTAGTCCTTTGTCAACACAAATGACTTCTAACGTCGTCGGAGAAGAAGAAGCTGACGAAGTTCATGCTAATCGTAATGATCATGATGAAGGAGAATTAATTAACATCGTCTAACGTAATTTTCTAATATAGTATTTCATTTCGGTACATTCATTTACATAACTCATACAATGCTTTTTGATAATATTAACTAATACAAAAGCTCATGGATGAGAAGACAAAGAAAAGACTGGAAGAAGCTGCCCAATCCGGAAGCACTGAGGGCGTCATTGACCATGCATCTCCCATCAGATGCCACGTGAAATGGAAGATGGCCCGCACCAAGAAAACTGGGCAGATGACGTTTGAGGCAGCAAAGGAAATAACTGAGAAGATTGTAAGTCATTTATAATTAATAATTGTAATTATCTTTGTGTATTTTGTGAATGCCTTGGACAAATATATGTGTTCTGTATAGGATTCTTTGGACGAGCAGGCGTCACAAGGATCGTTCGTCCCCTATGGACATTAGGATGTCTTAACTGCTGCCATTAGGCGACTAGAGCACCCTTGCCGTGTCCGTGCTGCTGGAGCCGGTGTCACCATAAAGCAATACTTCAGATCGGCTCCACAAACGTCCCGTAGTTCTTCCTCCATGAATCCTGAAGACCTACAGCAGTTGACCCAACAACTCAGGGACCAGCTGGAGGAGTCGATCACAAAAAAAGTGACTCGACAGCTGATGACATCCTTCAGCCAGATACAGTCTCAGTTTCAGTCTCAGATGCAATCACAAAGACTTGCATTGCCTCCGGAGCCAGAGGTTGGTCCCTCAAGTGCTCGTGTCAGCACAAAGGAGAGTTGTGTTGCTCGCTCAGGGAATGATCCAGAGACGGGTCACTCAGACAAATGCGAGCTATACATTGAAGAAAATCATTCCCGCTGGTTACCCTAGGAAGACTTTATGAGGGATCCACAGTAGTTCACAACATCCCTTTGTTGCATGGCCAAGTCAAGGTTGGTGTTGAGGAGGTTAAAGATGCAGAGGCTCTCGTTCCTGTACCCACTGACGAGGTTACCTCAGTGGGGCAGACACTTAACACCTTCCTTGCTTGGCCGACACATCTTGTGAAGCGTTTATCAGAACAGGTATTTTACTCTAATTATATGTTTCTTTTTTTCAATTGATTTGTTCACTGTAATCAAAACTTGTTAATTAATTATGTTTGATCAACAGGAAACTGTGTCTCCAGTAAAACCTCCAAAAAGCCCGGATCATGATGTCGATGATCTCCTATACCTGATGACATTGACCCTCCCACAACTATTTTTGAAGCCTCTCCAGGTTATGTGGGATGCTACCATGTTCGGGGTGTATAATCAAAACTTCCCGTTGTACATAAAGCACAAAGATCTCTCTGAAATTGCACACGATGGTCAATGTCTCAGCATATCTATTATATAGTTGTGGATTCTGTAAGTCAATTTAGATTATTGTTAATAACCAAAGTAATTGTTTTAAATTCATACATAATTAACTTTGTCTTAACAACACAGGCATCTGACTAAGACAAGTCTGCGAGTGGGGAATTCCGATGTGTATGGATTCCTCGAGCCACAGTCCATTCAGAGATCTAAGCAATCACAATTTGAATCAGAAATTTACATCAAGAGTTGGATGCAGAGTTCAAAACAAGATGTCTACCTTGGAGCCTACTTCAATGGGTAAGTCAAACACAATAACTGAATTTAAATAATCTATAGTACTACAATAACCCATATTTGTCTCTATTACAGCGGACACTGGCAAATGGTCATCATTCTGCCTAAGGAAAACCTAGTTGTTTGGTTTTGTTCTTTACATAACAGGCCAGACAACTATCTTAAGGGAATAATTAACAGGTCTATGTTGTTTTCAATACATTTGCATTAGAATAACTCAACAACATCAATATTTTAATGTTCCTTGTATTCAACAGTTCTTTGAAAGGACTTGATGATACTCCTCAATCTAAATCCAAGGCTGCTGCTAGGTGGATTGTTGTTAAGGTACATGATCTAAATTTATTCTACTTATATATACTGCTTATGTCTGTGTACACTAATTGTAGTTAATGTTCAATTAATATCCAAATTTCATTATGTATTTAGTGTAATAGACAAAAAAGAAGCACTGAGTGCGGCTATTACGTCATGCATTGGTTGTCCACGATAATCTTAGGATCTTTCAGGAATAATTGGGAAACGGTAATTGTTTATTTCAAACAAATTTGATTTTCTTATCATTGTTATTACATCATTAATTTATTTTTTATTTGATCATGCAGTATTTTAATGAAGTTAGACCATTGGAAGTAGAGAGATTCAAGGCGCTTTGCATCCAGTGGGCACAGTATTATCTAAAAGTTAGAAATCAAACATAGGATGTTAGGGAACTATGTAACTTTAGGTTACTTAATTAGTTTACCATACTTTGCATTACATTTTTTACAATTGTTGTTTCATTTTAACATTGAATAACCTTTGTTGATAGTTATTCATAGTTATCAATTGATTTTTTTCAATTAATAGTTTACTAGCTAGTTTTTTGCTAAAACCTATTCGAAAGTAGAATGCAAATGATATATGTTGTGTGCTGTGTGGTTTGATTTTAAATTTATAGGTTAAATTTTGTTTTTTTTTTTGTAAAAACAGAATAGTATTTAAAAAAATTCATGAAAACAACATCAGTTTTTTAAAAAACGGATGTTAATGTATATTAACATCGGTTTTTTTTTTTTTTGTAAAAAACCGATGTTAATCGTTAACATCAATTTGTGTAAAAAAAAACCAATGTTAATATACGTTAACATTCGTTTTTTACAAAAAACCGATGTTAACTATTAACATCGGTTCCTGTAAAAAACCGATGCTAACGTTTTGGATTTTAACATCGGTTTTGTGCAAAAAACCGATGTTAACGATTAACATCGGTTTTTGTTTCTTTCTAAAAAACCGATGTTAACGTATATTAACATCAAGTTTTTTTTGTATAAAACCGGTGTTAACGTTTTCGATATTAACATCAGTTTTCTGTAAAAAAAAAATCGATGTTAACTTTCAACATTAACACATTCGTTAACATCGGTTATTTGTATAACTGATGTTGAAAATTTTACGTTAATATCGGTTTTTTAAAAACCGATGTTAACGATAACACTTTCAACATTGGTTTTTTAACCAATGTTGAAAGTCATAAATAACCGATGTAGAAAGCATATTTTCTATTAGTGTTAGAGGGCAGAAGTAAAATATAAGAAAACAAGAAAAATAAATAATAATTTGAATGCAAAAGATGACTTCAGAATGCAAAGGTGTTGGGTTCTAGCATGCCAAAACTACTTGTGATGCAATGTGAATAATTTTTCTCTATCTAATGTTATCCTAGTTTCCACCCACATCTACTATGATACTCTATCTTTGGTTCCCCGCATGAAGAGCCTAATTTATCTATTTTCTCTCTTAAATTCCTTTACAAAGATAAAATAGTAAATCACATTAAGATTAAAGATGCATGAAATAGGCTAAACAAACATCACTCTATTTCTAACAATGATTTCCTTGAGATGCCCTTTCCCAGTTCTTTAGAAAAAAAACTATTTTCCAATGCATTACTTCCTAAGCAATGCATGAGTATAGGTGATCAAACCATAATCAGCGACAAAAAGGCACAAAAAAGAACAATAAAAATTAGAATTGCATTAAAGAGATAGTGAGGAAGAGTTACATTATAAGAAGTTGGTCTGCCAGGCTCCCAACAATGGGGGTTTAGCCTCTCATTAATGAGAGACTTTATACTTTAGGGGTTGATGTGGATGAAAGAAGAAGAGGGATGGATAGAGGAGGAGAATGGGATAATGGATATAGAAAGAGGGTTTCCCCTATTTGAGATACTCAAGCTTAGGATGTATTCATTAGAAATCTCTAAGTCTCGGTGTGTCTTTCTCCTTTGCTTCCTACTCTTTTTATATGCCTAAGGTAGCTTAAAATTCACACGACCTCGCACTAAGCGTGCCCTTTTGGGCTGAGCGGGTATGGCGGTGTGATCACGCGTTGAGCGTGACATCATCTGACTTAGCGAGTATGGTAGCGATTGTGCACTTAACGTGAGATTCGCGCTAAGCGTGCCTTTGGGCTTCTTTGGGGGTCTTCTTCATGCTAAGCTTGAGCTGGCCACTAGGCGAGGAGACATGTCAGGCCTGTCTTGGGCGCTAAGCGAGTTGTCCCAATCTTCAACTTTTTCTTCAAGGCTTTTTCTTCAAGTTTTTGCATCAATTTTCCTCCAAAGCACTTGTAATTTTCTTCTTTTGAATCCTGCTAGTCATAACTTAACATGACATTAAATTCCTCATTATTTCATTAAAAACAACACTAAAGTAAAGGAATTATAATCATTCTTAGTCAAAATTGACTATCAATTAAACCCAAATTTCACAGTTATTATACTCCATGGCATGTACTCGACCAAACTCATATGTCGTGGTTTACTACTAGTGGGTAGGCATGCATATTTATTTTTAATACTAACTTTAATATTGTAAATGAAGTTTAGAAATGATGAATGAAGATCAACAAAACTAGAAGGAAATGGCTAACACAATGATGAAGATTGACAAAAAAAATAGAGGAAATGTTCAACATTGTTCATATTATGGATCAAGTTAGAAATTTCAAGACTATTCTCAAATAAACATGACATGATATAACACATTTTCTTATATTAGTTTGCTTGTTAAAAGTAGCCTTATGGTGAAGTTAGTAGGTCCTTTGTTGTAAGATGGAAGAATGTGTTGAACTTATGGTCTCAATAACTTAAGAGGGGGTGAATTAAGTTTCAAAATTTCTCACTAACAAACTTTTAACCCCTTTCTAAATGATAGGCCCAAAATGCATAAGAAGAAGCAGCAATCAATTTAATAATGTGACAAAATTGATGGCAATAACATAAATGAGATAAGGGAAGAGAGAAATGCAAACTCGATTTATACTGGTTCGGCCACTTCCCGTGCCTGCGTCCAGTCCTCAAGCAACCCACTTGAGATTTTCCACTATCTTTGTAAAAATCCTTTTTACAACTTCTGAACACCCAAGGAATCTCTTTCTCTTGTGTTCAAGAAACTCACAATTCATGAGACAACCAGTCTCTTGATTACAATTGACTTTCTGAGAAGAACAGAAAGATTACTCTCCTTTAGAGTGGATAATACAATTTGAAGTTCCTGGATGAACTCTCAATAGATTTGCAAGTATTTGCCCAAGAGTTGTTCAGAGAGAATTTTATAATGAAGTTCTCTTGGAATATCTCTCTCTTTCTTTTTGAAATCAGACACACATATATATAGGCCCTTCGTGCCTTTTCAAAATGGTTTCAAGAGATGTGTCTTTTCAAAAAGCTTTTTCTGAATTTTTTCATTGGTAATTGAAATTCTGATATCGATGACAGATGTCGTACCGGATGTCACGACATCACACTTCAGAACATGCAAATTATATTGGACTGTATGAACAGATTAAACAAGTAAAGAACACAAGAGAATTGTTAACCCAGTTCGGTGCAACCTCACCTACATCTGGGGGCTACCAAGCCAGGGAGGAAATCCACTAAAATAGTGTTAGTTCGAAGATCTAACAGCCACTGTTTACAACCTTCTCACCTAACCACTACCCGTGCAATCTCTACCTAAGAGCCACTCTTAGATATGAGAACCCCTCTCACTCCCTCTCAATCACTCTCCCGTGTTTACAATTAAATCAAATACACACCAGAGATTGCTCTCTGAACAATAGAGATCAACTCCACACAAACTATAGAGATCAACTCTACACACTCAGGTCCAACACTTGATGTTAGAGTAACATCAAGGTGGCTCACAAAACACTCAAGTCCCAAAACTCACAAAATAACTCTTCAATCCCGGACTTGGTACAGAACCCGTGCAGCCTTCATGTTTATATAGCAGTGTGCGTATCTGGGCTGCAACAACTTGTGCTGGATGAGATCTATCATTCTCCTGAAAAATCTGCACTTAAAGATCTAAAAGATACAGTTTGATCTTTTAGTTTTTATCTTTAATCTTTAATCCCTGAACGAACTCTTCTAGTTTGTAATTCGAACTTTAATTATCTTTTAATTCGTTCCTAAAGATAGATCGTCTAATCTGTTGCTAACTGCACAATAATCTGTTAAAGATATAACAGATTTATGTGTCCAGTATTTTCGGGCAAGATGTCCTGGACATCGTATCCGACATCGTGGATCCTGCAGCTTCAATTCTTCACTTGACTTTTATCTTGCCTTGTGCATTGTGCAGCAACTCCAGTATTTTCGGGCAGGATGTCCTGGACATTGTATCCGACATCGTGGATCCTGCAGCTTCAATTCTTCATTTGACATTTTATCTTGCCTTGTGCAATGTGCAGCCCGATCTTATTCCTTTACATAACGTTGGACATCATGTGCAGCAACTCCAGCTTTCCTTCATTGTCTAAGTGCTTATGTTTTAACAAAATCTTAGCCAATCTTTTAAAACTCAGTAGAGCTAAGCACTAACAATCTCCCCCTTTGGCAAATTTTGTCTAAAACATACTTAGACACTTCCTGAGCAGGTACGAGCAGTTATGCAAGTGGGATCAGCAACTTTCATTATCAGAGTAATCAAGCACAGCGGTATCTGTAGTGGTAACAGCAAAATTCTGCAAGTTGCAAGTCGTTTCCAGGATGTCAAGACATCTCACGTGACATCAGCTTTCTGCTCCCCCTGTCTCCATGCTGTGAAGCAGTTCACTGCAGCATCTTCTATCAGCTACTAGTCTTTTCCAGGATGTCAAGACATCTCACGTGACATCAGCTTTCTTCTCCCTTTGTCTCCATGCTCTAGCTGCAGCATCTTCTATCAGCTACTCGTAGTTACAGTAGCTTACATCAGTCATCATCAGCAGCAGTCTCCCCCTCCAAATCATATACATACAACTCCCCCTCAAAATTATGAATCATGCATTCATCGTATCCTATACTACTATTGCATACATAGTATCCTACTAAACATGCATATACCATTACTCCCCCTTTTTAGACAGAATTTGACACAAGTAGAATGCATGAACTTAAAGTGCAAATATTACAGACCAATAGTAATCAATTGTTCAAAGGGACATGCCCCTATAACTAGTAAGAAGCAAAAAATAAAGGTCTGATGATCATGGGGTGGCTTCAGAATCATCATCTGATTCTGTATCCTCTGCTGCATCTTCTTCTTGCTCAGCTGCTTCTTCTTCTTCCTCAGCTTCTTCTTCTTCCTCAGCTGCTTCTCCATCATCAATGCCACTGTCTGAGAGCCTTTTGATCAGGCGTTCCAGCTCCATTTTCTTCTCTGTGGTGGCTTTGATGGTTGCTTCCAGCACCTTGCATGTGTCCTTGAGTTCAGCAATCAAAGCATCCTTGGACACAGCACCTGAAGCAGCAGCTTTCCCTGATGTCGAGACAATGTCTGGGACATGTGTCCCCTCAAACAGTTTGTAATGCAGGGATAGAGGAGATTCTCTCTTCATCACAGAGTCAATGTTGTTTAAGATATTGGGATGTTGACTCAACATAATGCCACACAATACAGTTGGGAAGGCAATGGGTAATTTGACAGCAAAAGATTCTGAATGCTTGACAGTTTGATCAAAAATATAGTTTCCAAAATTAAATTTGGACTTGGTTCCAACAGCATACAGAAATTTACCCAAACCTGTGGCAACAATGGAAGTATGATTGGTGGGTACCCAGTTTGCAGCGCCAATCCTATGCAGAATTGCATACTTCACACTCAGCTTCCCTGCAGAAAGCTTCCCTTTCTTTGGCCAATGCTGGACTCGTTTGGCAGTGATTTCCTTGGCAATTTGATGCTCAGAAACAGCAATATCCACCACTCCTTCAGTTGGTCTGCCCAGGTATTTGTTGATCACAGCAGGGGAGAATCTAACACATTTTCCTCTGACAAACACTTTCTGATAATCATCACTTTTTCTGTTTGTTATGTCAGAGGGAATGTTGACAATGAATTCCCTGACTAGGCTCTCATAACAGTCTCCCAACTTGGTGACTGTCTTCAGTAGTCCAGCAGCCTTGATGAGGTCCATGATCTCCTTGCAAGCCAAGGCATCTCTTCCCAGTTCTCTTTCAACAGCAAGTCTGCGTTGATATACAAATTTCCACCTTTCAACATTGCCAATGGAGTGGAATGAAATGTTGTCCAATGGTGCATCAGGGACATTTCCAGGCACCTTTTTCCCTGATTTCTTGGCCCTCTTGATGTCGAGAACATCTAGTTCGACATCATCATCAGAATCAGATGAGGAAATTTCTTTCCTCTTCTTGGAAGGAATCGCAACTTTGCTCCATCTGGATGAGGTAGGAGTGATTGGAGTGCTCTTCTTCTGTGCCATAGTTTTGATTCGTCCAGACCTCTTAATGGGGGTTTTTCCCTTTCTGCTTTGTAATCTTTCTGCAATGCCAGGTGCCAACTTGTTGGCAATGGGTTCCTCATCAGATTCTACTTCTTCTAGGTCAATGAGGTCACCTGGAGCAGGTTCTGGTGCCCTTGGTGCAGGGGTCTCCTCTGTGGCTTGATCCTCTTCCTCTGTTGATTCCTCTTCACTGGGTGAAGGGAGGACTTCAGCATTTGGAGTGGAAGATGTTGGAACATCTTTTTCAGCATCAGGCACAGAAACATTTGGGGTGGAAGATGTTGGAACATCTTCATCAGCATCAGGGACAGAAGCATTTTTCAGAATGCTACTCACAATACTGCGGATCTTCTTATCCATCTCCGGGTCTGCTTCCCTAGGACTTGTTGCAAGGCTAGGGTTTTCAGAAATCCTCACTCCCTGTTGTCTTTTGGGGACCAGTTTCTCAGGAACAGGGGCTTGACCAGGAATCATTTGTATGGGTTGGATGTTGAATTCAGGTTGTTCCTGGTTTGATGGTGCTTTGGTGGATGATGGAGATGATGTTACAGCGGGTGAACCAGGAGCTGAAGTATCTTTTGGTGAGGTAGCCATGGAGAAGCAGAGCTTTTGAAATGGTTTCGTGAAATTCCGAGAGGTGTTGGGGAATGCTGATGAAAACAAGAATGCCACGAAAGTATAAATTTGAATGCAGAATGTAGAGGGGCGTGTGAAGCAACGGTCGAATCTGTTTTGGCCCAGTAATGAATGTGCTATTAACGTTTGAGCACATTCAAATAGAAGTAATTGCTATAAGTCTTCTAGCAGACAAATGCCCAGCTTGCCCCTTAGTTTTTCAAACTGATTTGCATCCAATGCCTTTGTGAAAATGTCTGCTATTTGTTCCTCAGTGTCAACATGCTTCAGTGTGATCACTTTATCATCAACAAGATCTCTGATATAGTGATGTCTAATGTCAATGTGCTTGGTTCTGCTGTGTTGAACAGGATTTTTAGAAATATTAATAGCACTCATGTTGTCACAGTATAATGTCATGACATCTTGTTCGACATTGTACTCCTTCAGCATCTGCTTCATCCAAACTAGTTGTGAACAGCTGCTTCCTGCTGCAATATACTCTGCTTCTGCAGTAGATAGGGACACACAGTTCTGCTTCTTGCTGAACCATGAAATAAGATTGTTGCCCAGATAGAAGCATCCACCAGAAGTGCTTTTTCTGTCATCTGCACTTCCAGCCCAATCAGCATCACAGTACCCAACCAGCATTGAATCTGAACAATGACAGTACATAATCCCATAGTCACTGGTGCCATTTACACATTTCAGAATTCTCTTTACTTGATTCAAGTGACTTATCTTGGGATTGGCTTGATATCTTGCACAAACACCTACTGCATAGGTGATGTCAGGTCTGCTAGCTGTTAAATATAGTAAGCTCCCAATCATGCTTCTGTATAGACTTTGATCAACACTGGTGCCAGCTTCATCTTTTGTCAGCTTCAAGTGAGTAGGTGCAGGTGTTCTTTTATGGCTGGCATTTTCCATCCCAAACTTCTTGACAATGTTCTTTGCATACTTGCTTTGTGAGAGGAATATGGAGTCTTCCATCTGCTTTACTTGGAGTCCCAGAAAATAAGTCAGCTCTCCAACAAGACTCATCTCAAATTCAGATTGCATCTGTTGGACAAAATGTCGAAGCATCTCATTCGACATCCCTCCAAACACAATGTCATCAACATATATCTGTGCTATCATCAAGTTTTCAGCATCTTGTTTGACAAAGAGAGTCTTGTCAATTCCTCCCTTCCTATACCCTTGCTGAGTAAGGAACTCTGTTAGCCTTTCATACCAAGCTCTTGGAGCTTGCTTCAATCCATAGAGAGCCTTCTTGAGCCTGTATACATGATCTGGATGAGTTGGATCTACAAATCCCTTTGGTTGCTCCACATAGGCTTCTTCATTCAGGTATCCATTCAGAAACGCGCTCTTCACATCCATCTGGTACAGCTTGAATTTGAGGATGCAAGCTATGCCAAGTAACAATCTGATGGACTCAAGTCTAGCAACAGGGGCGAAAGTTTCATCAAAGTCTACACCTTCAATCTGAGTGTAGCCTTGAGCAACAAGTCTGGCCTTGTTTCTGGTTATAACACCTTCTTCATTGGATTTGTTCTTGAATATCCACTTGGTGTCAATCACATTAGTTCCCTCGGGTCTAGGAACTAGCTCCCAAACTTCATTCCTTTTGAATTGCCCCAATTCTTCTTGCATAGCATTGATCCAGAACTCATCAGTCAGTGCCTCTTTCACATTCTTGGGCTCAATTTTGGAGACAAAACATGAATTGGAGACAATCTCAATCTCCCTTGATCTTGTAGTGACCCCTCTGTTTGGATCTCCTATAATCAGCTCCTTGGGGTGCATCTTCTGGATTCGAATGGAGGGTTTCTTGTCAGGTTGGTTGATGTTTGGTTCATCTGTAGCAGAATCAGAGTTTTCTGCATTCTCTGCACTGTTAGCTGTATCTGCTACATTGTCTCCCGATGTTCTGACATCTTCTTCGACATCCTTCTTTCTTGCTGGAGTTAGATCATCAACCACCACATTGATGGATTCCATCACAGTTCTGGTTCTGGAATTGAATACTCTATATGCTCTGCTGTTTGTAGAGTATCCCAGGAATATTCCTGCATCACTCTTGGGATCCATCTTTCTCCTTTGCTCTCTATCTACCAAAATGTAACATGGACTTCCAAAGATGTGGAAGTGCTTGACAGTTGGCTTCCTCCCTTTCCAGATTTCATACAGTGTGGTTGGAGTCCCTCTTCTAAGTGTGACTCTGTTGTGGATGTAGCATGCTGTGTTCATGGCTTCAGCCCAGAGATTATAGGGAAGTTCTTTGGCATGAAGCATGACCCTAGCAGCTTCTTGCAAAGTCCTGTTTTTCCTTTCAACTATGCCATTTTGTTGTGGTGTAATGGCTGCAGAGAACTCATGAGTGATGCCTTCAGATGTGCAGAATTCAGTAGACCTGCTGTTTTCAAACTCTCTGCCATGGTCACTCCTGATTCTCTTGATGACACAGTCTTTTTCTCTTTGAAGTCTTAGACTCAACTCTTTGAATACTTCAAAGGTGTCTGATTTCTCTCTGATAAAGTTGACCCAGGTAAATCTGGAGAAATCATCCACAACAACATAGGCATACCTCTTCCCTCCAAGGCTTTCAACTTGCATAGGCCCCATCAAATCCATGTGAAGTAGTTCCAGCACCCTGGAAGTGGTCTGATGTTGAAGCTTCTGGTGGGACATCTTGACTTGCTTTCCAATCTGACATTCACCACAGATTCTGCCTTCTTCTATTTTCAGATTGGGAATGCCTCTAACAGCACCTTTGTCAATGATTTTCTTCATGCCTCTTAAGTGCAGATGTCCAAATCTTTGATGCCATATTCTGACTTCATCTTCTTTGGAGGATAGACATGTGGATGAGTAACTGGTTTCTTGAGGTGTCCATAGGTAACAGTTGTCCTTTGATCTGCTGCCCTTCATTAGAACTTCACTCTTCTCATTTGTCACCACGCATTCTGACTTTGTGAAGTTTACATTGAATCCTTCATCACACAACTGACTGATGCTGATCAAGTTTGCAGTCAGTCCCTTCACCAGCAGTACTTTGTCCAGACTAGGAAGTCCATCATGGGCTAGCTTTCCCATTCCAGTGATCTTTCCTTTAGAGCCATCTCCAAATGTCACATAGCTAGTGGAGCAAGGTTCTATGTTCACCAGGAATTCTTCAACTCCTGTCATGTGTCTGGAACAGCCGCTATCTAGGTACCAATCTTCCTTAGCTGATGCTCTAAGTGAAGTATGAACAACAAGACTAACAGTCTTGTGTTTTGGAACCCACACCATCTTCCTTCCACTGCTGCTACTTTGAGTTCCATGATGTGGATGGCCATGTAAATGATAGCAAAAGGGCTTTATGTGACCATACTTGCCACAGTAGTGACACCTCCACTTCTTTCTTTTGCTCTTTTTCTGCTGCGTTCCATGATGTCGAGACCGATGTTGTGACATCGTGGCTCCAGTGCTGTTTTTGGCAGGAACAAATTCTGTCATGGTTATTCTGCCAGCAGATTTATGATTAAACCCAAGTCCTCTCTGGTTTCCAACATTCTTCCCAAGCTGTAGCACTTCATCAAGCATATCTGAGCCTTTATTCAGCATCTTTATTGATTTTGTCATGTTTTCCAGTTTAGAGTTCAGAAAACCAACTTCTCCTTTAAGCTCAGATATCTCCTCTTCATGTGCCTCTTTCTCAGCCTCCAGATTTGCAATGACTTTCTTCAGTTGTGCTTCTTGCTGAAGGATCTTCTCACTTTTGATGCATAGTTCTCTATAGGATATAGCAAGCTCATCAAAAGTGATTTCACTATCTGTATCACGTGAATCTTCAGCAGATTCAAATCTCCCAGTGAGTGCATTCACATCTCTGTCAGAATCACTTTCTTGTTCACTCTCTGTATCATCAGACCGACATACAGAAAGTCCTTTCCTCTGCTTCTTGAGATGAGTGGGACATTCAGCTATGATGTGTCCATAGCCTTCACACCCATGGCATTGAATTCCTTTGCTGTGACTGGGCTTTTCATCTGATCTTTTCTGGTATTTACTACCTTTCCTGATGTCGAAAGGGATGTTCCGGACATGTGGTTTCTGCCTCCTGTCCATTCTGTTCAGCACTTTGTTGAACTGTTTTCCAAGACACACAACTGCGTTAGTCAGCCCTTCATCAGTAACCAGGTCATACTCATCTTCTTCTCCTTCATCATTTGACACGAACGCCAGATTCTTGCTCTTCTTTTCAGTCCCATCCGAGAGTCCTAGCTCAAAGGTTTGAAGGGAACCAATGAGTTCATCTACTCTCATGTTGCAAATGTCTTGGGCCTCCTCTATTGCAGTGACTTTCATGTTAAATCTCTTAGGCAAGGATCTGAGGATCTTTCTCACCAGCTTTTCATCTGTCATCCTTTCTCCCAAGGCAGTGCAAGCATTGGCAATTTCAAGAATGTTCATGTGGAAGTCATGAATACACTCTTCCTCCTTCATCTTCAGATTTTCAAATTTTGTAGCCAATAGTTGCAATCTGGACATCTTCACTTTGGAGGTTCCTTCATGAGTGGTTTTCAGGATCTCCCATGCATCCTTGGCCACTGTGCATGTGTTGATTAGTCTGAAGATATTCTTGTCAACTCCATTGAATAGAGCATTCAAGGCTTTGGAGTTTCCAAGTGCCAATTCGTCTTCTTCTTTTGTCCAGTCTTCTTCTCGCTTCAATTCATTAGTGGGCTTTCCTTCTGTGTCTAGCATCTTGGGATGTTCCCAGCCTTTGATGACAGCTTTCCAGGTTCTGCTATCCAGCGATTTGAGGAAGGCCACCATCCTTGCTTTCCAGTATTCATAGTTGGTTCCATCCAGAATTGGTGGTCTGTTCACTGGTCCTCCTTCTTTCTCCATGTTCATCAGAATTTATCTCCCTAGATCTCACTCAGTGATTTCGAGTGCCTGCTCTGATACCAATTGAAATTCTGATATCAATGACAGATGTCGTACCGGATGTCACGACATCACACTTCAGAACATGCAAATTATATTGGACTGTATGAATAGATTAAACAAGTAAAGAACACAAGAGAATTGTTAACCCAGTTCGGTGCAACCTCACCTACATCTGGGGGCTACCAAGCCAGGGAGGAAATCCACTAAAATAGTGTTAGTTCGAAGATCTAACAGCCACTGTTTACAACCTTCTCACCTAACCACTACCCGTGCAATCTCTACCTAAGAGCCACTCTTAGATATGAGAACCCCTCTCACTCCCTCTCAATCACTCTCCCGTGTTTACAATTAAATCAAATACACACCAGAGATTGCTCTCTGAACAATAGAGATCAACTCCACACAAACTATAGAGATCAACTCTACACACTCAGGTCCAACACTTGATGTTAGAGTAACATCAAGGTGGCTCACAAAACACTCAAGTCCCAAAACTCACAAAATAACTCTTCAATCCCGGACTTGGTACAGAACCCGTGCAGCCTTCATGTTTATATAGCAGTGTGCGTATCTGGGCTGCAACAACTTGTGCTGGATGAGATCTATCATTCTCCTGAAAAATCTGCACTTAAAGATCTAAAAGATACAGTTTGATCTTTTAGTTTTTATCTTTAATCTTTAATCCCTGAACGAACTCTTCTAGTTTGTAATTCGAACTTTAATTATCTTTTAATTCGTTCCTAAAGATAGATCGTCTAATCTGTTGCTAACTGCACAATAATCTGTTAAAGATATAACAGATTTATGTGTCCAGTATTTTCGGGCAAGATGTCCTGGACATCGTATCCGACATCGTGGATCCTGCAGCTTCAATTCTTCACTTGACTTTTATCTTGCCTTGTGCATTGTGCAGCAACTCCAGTATTTTCGGGCAGGATGTCCTGGACATTGTATCCGACATCGTGGATCCTGCAGCTTCAATTCTTCATTTGACATTTTATCTTGCCTTGTGCAATGTGCAGCCCGATCTTATTCCTTTACATAACGTTGGACATCATGTGCAGCAACTCCAGCTTTCCTTCATTGTCTAAGTGCTTATGTTTTAACAAAATCTTAGCCAATCTTTTAAAACTCAGTAGAGCTAAGCACTAACAGTAATCAATTATAGGTTTTTGGTAATCGATTACATAGTTATATTTGAAGGGTCATGACTTTTGAATTTGAATTTCAAGAGTTTCGTTGCTGATAATCAATTACAAACATCTGGTAATCGATTACAGGTTCAAAATTCAAATTCAAAACCCCTTTTTAACAGCTATTTTTCAAAATTGTCTTTTGGTAATCGATTACCAAAGTCTTGTATGCCTTGGAAACACGTTGTTTTGTGGCAAGGCTTGATCTTGAGTTAATCTTGAAGCAAGGCTTTGTTTGTTGAAGCAATCTTGTATTAATCTTGAACCAATACTTATCCTTTGAAGCAACCTTGTTTGATTCTTCTTTGACATCATCAAAATCATGTATTCATACATTCACAGGATGAACTAGAACATACTTGGCATCTGCTAGACGATAATGACAACATACACTCTGTTACATACAACCAAGATCTAGCCATGACCCATTTTGGTCAGAATATTTTCTTCCTTACCATCTTCAAAAGTATTTCTGAACCAAAAGTGTTAACTCGTTGGAAAGTGCACCAATTTGTTACAAGTAGTAAAGTACTCAGAAGTCCGAGTGTTGAATCCACAGGGACTTTGTTTGTACTTAGATTAATGCACGCCCAATTTACAAGCAAGAGATAAGAATAAAATATACAGAAAGATAAAAGAATTAAAGATAAAGGATAGAAGATAAAAAAGATAAAAGATTTGAATTAAAGGTTAAAAAGTAGGAGATAAAAAAGATAAGATAAAAATAGAAGATAAAATAAAATATGATAATGTTGGGACCTAGCATGCCCTGTTTGCCTAGGATGTATGATTTTATGATTTTTCTTTACCAATTCAGGTGATTCTATCCTACCCACATCTATTCATTTACTTGCCCCTGATGCCTCACGATGACAAGCCTATGTTACCTATCTATCTCCCAAATGCCTTTGCAAAGACTCAATAGATAAAATGCATGAAGTTCTAATTCTAGATGTTTGCTTTGAGGCATGGGCATAAATGCAATCACTCTATCTCTAGCAATGATTTTATTATGATATCTTTTCTTCTTGTTCTATTAGAAGTTACCTTGTTCCGAGTGTCTAACCCCTAAAACTGATGCATGCATATTCTCTTTAAATCTTATTAGATGTTACCCTTTCCCGAGCATCTAATCCTTAAAAGAATATCAAGATGAATAATGCAAGATAAAAGCAGAAAAGATAATAGAATAGAAAACACCTGGTATTGCATTGATAAATAGTGAGTACATCATACATCGTTTGGCTTTTAGACCTGTCAGGCCCTAACTAGGGGTTTAGCCACTCATGGCCATGAGGGCTTTACAATGAGAGGGGTGAAAGAAAGAATGGGATAAAATTTCCCCTGCTAGAGGGGGTTCTATGGTGTGTCTTTCTGCTTGGCTTGACTCCCTTTTTATAGTTGTTGTAGTGGACTTGGGCCTGATGATGAAAATCTTTCTTATCCATATTTTTTATATTTTATCGATCTTTTTTCTCTTATAATCCATCATTTTCACATTTACAAGCCATAAATAACAAAAATATCAATTCTTATCATTTAAGCCAAAGATATTTTCAATATATTTTTACTATCAAAATAACTCATATTTAGTTGTTATCAAAAAGCTTATCCTAAATGGTACTCCTTGCACCACCAATTTCCTAACTTAATCACTTTTAAAGTCTTGCTAACTGAGTACAAAGTGACTTGTAGAAATTTGGTGAGTAATTAAACACTCCTCTATCTATCAAATTTTAAAATCATATACATATCTAATATGAATTTAATGTTAATTTCAGGATGTGTCGAGTACCATGTACTCATTTATGAAAGCTATAGGATTTACCCATTTGAATTTGGAAAGGATCATGGAGTGCATGATTGTTTATAATTATTGGAGGAAGACTGCAAAAATTGGAAATGGATGAATGAATTTTGCACAATTACAAAATTTGCACTTAGAACTCAAATTATATTTAAATTTGAGTTTCCAGATACAACTTCTAACTTTGTTTTATTTTGGATTTGTTTGTAATTAAAGTACATTACTACTATACTATTATCAATCTTTAAATTTTTGTTTATAAGTCTTGGTGGTATATTTTGTGGGAAATATTGAAATATCCTGAACACATTTGGGGTATATTTTGTTTATAAATATTTATAACTACTCTTGGTGATGATATACTTTGCTAATAACTTTTGGTGCATGACTTATTTTATGATTTTTCTTACAATTTTGAATGATAAGTTGTGATATGAATAATTACAGGCTGGTAATTAAAAAAAACAGATAGGATATTAAAAAAATCCAAAAAACATCAGTTTTTAGAAAAATAAGTGTCGAGAAAATCAATGTTGTTGTTTACTGGCAACATCGGTTTTTCTAAAAACCGATGTTGATGAGAAGAAAACAACATCAATTTATACAAAAACCGATGTTTTTTAGTAAAACAACATCGGTTTTTTAAAATATCGATGTTAACATTGATACTTTAACGTCGGTAGTTTCAACATCGATTAATAACCGATGTTCAAAGTTCTTAATAATTGATGTAAAAAGCCTATTCTAGTAGTGATGTGCCATATATTGTTACAACCTTTACTTCTCTTGGCTATAATTGTTGACTCCTTGGCAAGCGTACCAAGTTGCACAACTAGTATAAAAGGGTACAACCAAGTATTGAATTCCACATGGACTATACTTGTACTCAGAGCTATATATATATATATATATATATAGTTATTAAGCAATTAGTGAGTCAAATCGAATCTTGTTCATTGATTAATTACAAGTATAAACTAAAAGGAATTAACTACAAAGAAAGGAACATAAAGCTTAAGAAAACTCAAAGTTGTTAGATGGTGTTGTGATGAGTTAAGGAACATGTTGGAGGCTTCGCTTGCCAAAACCTCTCTTAAATGTAATCTTTATAGATTTTTCTCTTTTAACATTAATATAATTATTACCCGCATCTACTAGTCTATTCTAACCAACACTACTACAAAAATAGTTTTTTACGATGCACCTTCAACGATGGTTCCCTCAAAACCGTCTTAATACTTAATATATAAGACGGTGACAATTTTGTAAATATGAGGTTTTTCAACGAAGATGATTTTGCAAAAACCGTCTTAGAATGATGGTTTTCTAAGACGGTTTTGTGAAAAATGTTGTGAAATGGTGAGGTACTTGCTGACTAAATCCATCCATAAACCTAGACCTCGCTTCTTTCGTAACCAAAGCGTCAAGACAACAACCAAAAGTGAGCTTCAAATTCACAAAGTAGGGAGCACAAAGGAGCACATATGAATGCCGACCACTACTTAAGCCACTAGTGGTATTTGGTTCACAACCACTGGCGCCACTCACTGTTGTTCTCAAGGGATTTGATTCTCTCTACACTCACTTCTAGTGTTTTCTCTATGCTATCCGGTTTCTCTTTCATTTTTAGTTATCCATTTATTTAATTCTTGCCGATTTTTGTTTTGGGTTTTTGATCGCTGATGTTTTCACCAAATCAGTTTTCGCTGATTTCACATTCTTTGCTCTTCCATGTCTAAAATCCATGCTACTTTTTCATGTTTCTTTCTCCTACTCAAGTTATCCAATTAAATAGAAAATTGGACAGGTTGAAAGCGGAGCACACCGAGGATAGTGACCGAAATTCTGCCATGAACTGGTGGTCGAGAGAGGAGACAATGGCTTTGCTCAAGATAAAGTGCAAAATGGACGTTGCTTTCAAAGACGCAAACCCTAAAGCCTTTCTCTGGGAACAAGTATCAAGGTTAGTTCCTTCTTTTGTTTCCCTCTTTTCAACTAAAACCCCTTTTATCAGTCCTTATTTAGTAATAATAATAATAATACACATATATGTATAATTTATAGTCTAAGCTGAACAATTTTATTTTTGAACGAATGAATTAGAGGTTTATATGTATGTATATATAATTAGGAAATCATTGGAGCTAGGTTATAATAGGAGTGTGAAGAAGTGCAAGGAGAAATTTGAGAACATTTACAAGTACCATAGGAGAACCCAAGAAGGTCATTTTGGAAAATCAAACCGTGCAAAAAACTAATTGATTTTTCAACCAATTGGAAGCTTTAGATGGAAACCACTCACTTCCTCCTCCGACAACACTCAGGTATTGGAGTTCAGCTTCCTGGGAAAAGGTAGTAAACTCAGCTGCTTTCTGGAATGGGTTGCGGGTGTAGAAGCTGAAGAAATTGTGAGAGGTGGTTTATCAAATAGAAAGCCATATGTTAAATTATTTTTTGGTTGTTCAAGAAATCCATTTTTTTTGTTTTGATTTGATTCGAATTTTTATTTTCTTCTTTCACTTTATATGATTTATGCTTCTTTTTTCTGGACAAATTTTATATGATTTATGTATAAGTATCAACCTTTGCAATTCTCTATAGAAGGGCTTCTCAAGCATGTATACTTTTGTTATATTTTGCATCGTTTGTTAACACCATGTATGTCACATTTTTCTAGATGATTTGTCCACCTGGACAGTTAAATTCTACTTCTGAATTCAATTATGATATCATAATACATTCAAAAGTTGACTTTTTTAATATGAGGCATACGTACATATATACATATATGTGCGCACACACGTATCAATTTTTTTTCAATATTAGATAGAAGTATATTGTAATAATGTAATCTATGATAAATATGGATTTGGATCCTTACATTTTAGATCCTATTATTACCTTGTCATTTAAAGATATATAAAGAAGACATTGTACACGAGGATCCACTTGAGCTTTTCTTTGAAATTGCAGAGAACAAGGAGGATTACAACAAGTTCTATGAGGCTTTCTCTAAGAACTTGAAGCTTGGTATCCATGAGGATTCATATAACAAGGGAAAGATTGTTGAATTGCTCAAGTACTACTCCACCAAGAGTGGTGATAAGATGAGGAAGGTCAGAGTGAAATCTACTACATCACAGGTGAAAGCAAGAAGGTCATTAAGAACTCTCCATTCTTGGAGAAGTTGAAGAAGAATGGTGTACTGTCCAAGACCCACAAAATTTATGTGACATCCTACTTGGCCCTTACAAACACATGTCAACCTTCCACGTCAGCCCTGCTACAGGAGCACAGACGCCTGACTCTTAGTAGTCGGGCTCCCCAACAAATAGGTTATCTCAAACCTAACTAATATTCAAATATATTTGAATATCTTATCTATTGGCAGGTATTAAATTATCTATAACATCATATTATCTACAAGGTATAAATGTATGATTATCTTCTACCTTTGTCTATAATCCAAATGTTTATCTCTAACATTATCTCTAAGCTCTCGGCTATTATCTATAAGCTGAGAATTATCTACAAGGCTGCGATAATCCTTACAAACAAGGACCAACACCCTCACTCAACTAGTATAAACACAGGTTCCATCGAATCACTCTACACGACTTGCTCACACACTCAGTACACGGCAACAAACTTGTGTCTTTCTCTTTCACTTATACGAGTTCCATTACATCATATACTTGTTTTATTCTCCTTACACATATTCTTACTTGACCGTCGGAGTCCTTTGTTTTGCAGGTCCCCCTCCTTTCAAAGGCACATCTCCAAGCTGATGTGTGAAGTTTGGGACCTATTCACATCGATCCTGACATGCCACAATTTCAGATTTTGGTAAGAACAAAGGAATAGGAGGTTCTTTATATGGTTGATGCCATTGATGAATATGTTGTTGATCAGCTCAAGGAATTTGAGAGCAAGAAGTTTGTCTCTGCCACCAAGGAAGGGCTCAAGCTTGACAAGAATGAAGATGAGAAGAAGAAGCAAGAAGAGTTGAAGGAGAAGTTTGACAACCCCTGCAAAGTGATCAAGGATGACAAATCTATGAAGGATCTTATTCTGTTTCTGTTTGAGACTGCTCTTCTCACTTCTAGTTTCAGCCGTGAAGGATCCACATAATGTTTAAGCTTGGACTGAGCATCAATGAGGATGCAGGTGAAGTTGTTGCTGACATGCCCCCACTAGAGGAGGCCGAAGCCGATGCTGAGGGCAGCAAGATGGAGAAGGTTAATTAAACTTAAATATGATGTGTTTCTTATTAGTAGCTTATCTAATGCGTATGCGAATACAATTTATTAGGTTGCTGCATTTTTATTTTCCTTTTTATTTTGATTTGGGGAGGGGAGCGGGGGGTGTGGATTCTTTCTGCTTTGGATTTCTAATACAGTTTGGTTTTGATTACTATTATTGCTAGATATGGTGTCATTTTATTTACTCTTCTTTGTTCCCTTTATTTTTTTTTGTTTGATGAATGTTCTGCTGGTGTTCTAAGTTGAAGAATTGCTCCTTGGCAGGCACAATTTCTATGTTTTTCCTTGACAGGAGATCGCAGGCTTCGGTCCATGTGATGAATTCCACTACCACACCACATCAATGGATTTCTTGGCTAAAGAGGTAATATACAAATAGCTTTGTGTACTCTACTTTTTAGGTTATTTGCAAACTGGAAGGTCTTTATATGCATGACTTTTATAGTCTAATAGAATGGAGAATAACCTGGAATCTATTTCAGCTATAGCTCTTAAAGAAGTTTGAGAGAAGAGACAAGGCACTGGAAATGGCAGCATTCTCCCCAGGAGTCACAAAGCATGAAAATAAGGAGTATAAGGTAGTATTGATAAGGTGGTTTAGGATTTTCTCTTCACTGTGCCTGCATAGAGCACTGAGGTTATTTATGATGTAATTTAATATTTTCCTAGGTTATGCATTGGACACTTCTATATTTGTTCCTTTGCTCAAGTATCCGTACTGTTTTAGGCTCCTTCACACACACATACTACAAAGTCACATTTTTTAGAGAGAAAGAGATAAGAGTAAAGTGTGAAGGTGATTGCGAAAGAAGCAAGTAAAATAGGAAGAGAAATGTGTAATAAGATAGGTGTGTTGGGGAGAAACAGAGAAAAAACTGATTGTGTATAAATTGTTGTATGAGTTACATTACTCAATATATTTTAACAAAATTTCTAACATTTCATGTACAGGAATTGCGTTCACCAATTTTGTTCCTAAGGGCACTTACGATGTCATTATACTGGATGTTTTTCAACCAATGGGTAAAAAAACCTTCTTTCTGTCAAATGTCAATTTAAAGTTGGAACTGAAGTGAGAAAAGAACCTATTGTGAAAATTCAATGTGATGCAGGATCTATTGCGGAAGTTCTTGCTGATAACTGCTTCTTAGAACTCAGTAGCAAAGGCTCTTCGACTCGATGGAGTGTTTTTTGCTCCAGCAGACAACTTGTGGCATAAGAACTTTGCAGTTGCAGACACCATAGCAAATTGGAAGAAGATATTCAAAAGCTCCGTTAACTATGCTTGGACCACAGTTGCTACATGTGCAAGGAATTTCTTATATTTTCTGATTACTCAATGTTAACAGATATGCATTATGTGTGATATTGACAGATCTTCACTTATATATTGCGTGCTATTGAATATTCAAGCTTGTCTTAAGTGTCTAATGATTTTTTTTTCTCTTTCAGCACTGTAAAAGACGACTTAAGATATTTGTTACTGGAGTACCCAAAACTATAGACAATGATATTCTTTTGATTGACAAAACTTTTGGCTTTGATACTGCGGTTGAGGAAGCACAAAGAGCCATAAATTCTGCATACCTTGAGGTGACTTACTTAATATTCTGAGACCATTTGACTAAACAAAGTAATGTTTTCAATTTGGTAGCTATTACAATATTTAAATCTATTCCCTCATTATATTAGGCACATAGTGCATATCATGGTGACCGTGGATTCATAGCAATGCATGCTTCCTTAGCTAGTGGGCAGATTGACATATGTCTGACTCCAAAGGTATATATGATAAAGATAGGTCAGAACACTCTTTCTTTGACATATTGATATACTGATGCAAGTTCTTGTTGTGGTTCAAAGGCTCCTTTCAATTTACATGGACCTTGTGGAGTTTTGAGTTATCTCAAGTACCTTATAGAAACAAAAGGATCAGTTGTAGTTTATGTGGCAAAGAGAGCTAGACAGGTGATTTAGATTATGTAATTATTTTCACAAATAATAAATCAACAACACTTGCATTATGAAAGTGTGAATGTATGAATACATAATTTTGATGATGCCAAAGAAGAATCAAACAAGGTTGCTTCAAAGGATAAGCATTGCTTCAAGATTAATACAAGGTTGCTTCAACAAACAAAACCTTGCTTCAAGATTAACTCAAGATCAAGCCTTGCCTCAAAACAAAGTGTTTTCAAGACATCCAAGGCTCTGGTAATCGATTACCAGAAGATAATTTTGAAAAATAGTTGTTAAAAAGGGTTTTGAATTTGAATTTTGAACCTGTAATTGATTACCAGATGTTTGTAATCAATTACTAGCAACGAACACTTGAAATTCAAATTCAAAAGTCATGATCCTTCAAAATATATCTGTGTAATTGATTACCAGAAACCTGTAATCGATTACCTGTGAAAAAATTGAGAAAAAGCTTTTTGAGAAGACACATCTCTTCAAACTATTTTGAAAAGGCACGAATGGCATATATATATGTGTGTCTGATTTCAAAAAGCAAGAGAGAGATATTCCAAGAGAACTTCATTGTCAAATGCTGTCTCAACAACTCTTGGGCAAACACTTGCAAATCTATTGAGAGTTCATCCATGAACTTCAAATTGTATTATCCACTCTAAAAGAGAGAAATCTTTCTGTTCTTCTCAGAAAGTCAATTGTAATCAAGAGACTGGTTGTCTCTTGAATTGTGAGTTTCCAGAACACAAGGGAAAGGGATTTCTTGGATGTTCAAAAGGTGTAAAAAGGAATTTTACAAAGATAGTGGAAAATCTCAAGTGGGTTGCTTGAGGACTGGACATAGGCACGAGAAGTGATCGAACCAATATAAATCAAGTTTGTTTTTTCTCTTCCCTTATCTCGTTTATTTTATTGCAATCAATTTTTCCTTGCACGTTTAAAAGAACATTGTTAAATTGATTTCTTCTTGTTCTTCTTCTGCATTCTAAGCCTATCTTTTAAATAGGGGGTTAAAAGTTTGTTAGTGGGAATTTTGAAACTTAATTCACCCCTCCCCTCTTAAGTTATTGAGACCACTTGTCTAACACAAAGTTTTTCTCTTACGGTGTGTCAATCAGTAAAAAAAATGAGCAGTGCTATTTTTTTTATTTGAGGATTGCTATGTTTTGACATAGAATTAGAAATTTAAACTTGCTAAATGACATATCTTCTTGATGCAGAATTTGCTTCAAGACATTGGTGTATATACCCAACAAGAGGTTTGTTATGTTATTACATGTTTATGGAATAGCTCATTCATAATTTCTCCCCAAACTTAATCAAATGGTATTTTAAATATTTGGTCTATGCTTATCGTCTAGCAACTGTGTCAAATTTACTTGTGGTTTTGGTCTCTAAATGTATTGAGAAGGAAAGTTGACTTTGTAAATATTCATTTAGTATTCAAAATTTCAAATCCTTTCTCTCCCACTTTAAGAAGTGAAATCCTGGAGAAGAAGCCCCATGCTGTTTACCAAAGGTGATTTTAGTTCTCCAAGAAACACTGGTAACTTAATATATCCTTCCAATTGCCTACCACTTACAAGTTATTTTTTTGGAAAATAGCACTAGCAGCTATTTTTCAATTGTTATGGTTCCCTGATATTCCACTGTTTGAGAAATTTTGAAAATTTGGGATTTTGTAAGTGTTAACATTGTGTCAATTTCTCCCTTCAAGTTATCATTTTTAAAAATAAAAATTAGAAAAAAAAATGATTTTTTCTCTCATTATAAAATTGAAGAAATCCTAAATTTTTCTTTCCTTCAGGTCCAGTTTTCCAGAGACGGAAATTATTTATATACTGGAGGCTTGAAGGTCAGATTTGCACATTTTCTTCTCTGGGCCTAGAGTTTGTAACTTCACTCTTCATTAAATTTCTGTTCTGCATTTGGTTAGGGATCATTTACTGCTGTAGAGCTGCTTTATCCAGAGTAGTATAACAATGTTCCTATTCTTCTTAGGAAATTTGTGAAGTGGTTTTGAAAAACAATAAACATTAAACTCTTTGATGTCATTAAGTGATATTGAAAAATTATATCAGCATAAAACCCTATAGCCTTGTTTGAAACTTTTTCCACCTCCTAGTATGGACTATAGTGTACATTCAAAAGCCACTTTTTTTGGCAGGTGGCAGCTAAATGGCTCAAGTTTTACCTTTCTCTATAATTAGGCTGTATGTAGGTCTGTGATTCCCTGTAAGTAAAAGATCTCAAACGTAGTATACATGTTCTTCACAGCACTGAGCATAGCAGCGTTTCTTTTTTTTATTATTATTATTACAAGGTAACGAACGAATCCATTTTTTTTAAGAAAGAAAGAAAGTTCCTTGCAACTACTACTTCTTTTTTCGTTTCAGAGCTGGCTTCCTTCTGTTTTTCAATATTAATTTATCCGTTTTTATACATTCAAATAAGTGCAATTATATTCCATTAATAATTGAAGTCATGTACAAAACTGTTATACATGGAGACGAAAGAGGAAAGAAAAGGGTCTCGGATAAGATAATTAAAGTGACAGAGACATACAAAATAATAATGTTGTAAAAAACATTGTACGAAGTTGTAGTAGTCTCTCTAGAAAATGATCAACCTATGTGCTGCTATATATATGCTCCCTTGCTTCAATCTTGTTTCTATATTCATGTCCATAACATACAGAAATGGGAGTTGGAGGTACATTGGAGTACTTGTCTGATCTAATGGGCAGTGGCCACCACCACCACAAGAAGAAGAAGACCCGTGAATAATTTATATCATGTTTCCTTTTAAACATGTCTTTAAGTGGATGAAATGAATGCATATACATGGTTGTTTGTGCATTATCTCCTTGACGACTTACTATGTAGACCCAAACTTCGAGTGATCTTTTTTATTATTTCAGGCTCATTTTTCTTATGGGAACTGCTTGCTTTCAGGTACCCAATGTACTTGATAAACAAGGTGCACAACTGCTTGCTGTCGCTTTTCTTGTCGTTTCAAGAACATGGGTCTCAGATTGTATTTGATATGAACAGAGAAGCAACAGGGGACAATGCAGAAATTATAAAAGGAAAGAGAAGAAGTATTAAACTGAGATACTTGGAGGATTATGTTGCAAAATAATCCTAGTAAGCATCAAGAGCCAGGTCACCACCATCTAGAAGCATTTCTCCAAAGATCCTGGACCGTTAGAAAGGATTCTCTGAAGCAATATCAGTATTTTCCTAGCTTTCCTTCAAGGCATAAAAAGCCAAAAACCGTTAGAATTGTATCTTCTATTTCATTCTAGAATTTATATGAAAAGCTTATAAATAGGAGATTATGTAATTCTGATGGGGAGTGAATAATACAAGCAATTTCCTTTTCCCTCTTATTCTTCTGGAGGCCCTAGAACCTCGAATTCTAGGCTAAGTGCAGGGTCACAACAACTTGGTGCTTTCATTGAGCACTCCAAGCATGGTAGACTCCACCCGTTCGAAAACTACCTTGGACCGTCTAGAAGAAGCTTTAGCCAAGCTCACTTCGAGTCACCTGCACATTACCGGCAAACTCGATGACCTCCTCAATCGCGTTGCTGTTCTGGAAAATACCCCTCACCCCACCCCTTCACCTTCATCTTCTTCTGCGAACCCTGTAATACCAACCCACCCACTTCAGCCCCACAGACTCAAGCTGGAGGTCCCTCGGTTTGATGGCACGGATCCATCAGGCTGGGTATTCAAGATTTCCCAGTTCTTTGAATACCATTCCGTCCCTGATTTAGAACGCCTAACGATCGCGTCCTTTTATATGGACGGACCCGCGCTTGCCTGGTTCCAGTGGATGGCAAGAAATCATCAGCTACCCACATGGACAGGATTCCTGCAAGCCATTGAAGCTAGGTTTGCTCATTCCCCTTACGAGGATCCCACAGGCCAGTTATTCAAATTAATGCAAAAGGGCTCAGTGCGCGATTACCTTACGCAGTTTGAAGCCTTGGCGAATCGAATCACAGGCTTATCCCCTTCCTCACTTCTGAGTTGCTTTATTTCCGGCCTCGACCCTGCTATTCGTCGTGAAGTCCAAGCTTTGCAGCCATTGACCATGGTTCACGCCGCCGGCTTGGCCCGTCTGCAAGAGGAAAAGTTTCAGGACACCCAACGCAACCCCCGCATCCGCCCATCCTTTCCATCTTCACCATCAACCCCGCTTTCTTTCTCGACCCCCTCACCTCCTTCGCCTTTGCCCTTACTTCCTTCCCCCGCAAAGCCTCCCCCTCTACCCGTCAAACGTTTGAGTCCCGAAGAACTCGCGAGTCACCGTGAGCGCGGCCTATGTTTTTATTGTGACAATAAATTCACCCGTGGCCACCGCTGCTCCTCGCGCTTCTTCCTCCTGATTGCAGATGATGATACAGGGGACGCTCCATTGAAACCTAATATAGAGGGTCTGCCCCATTTACCTAACCCGCCTCTTGACCCAGTTCAGGCCCAACCCGATATGACCCAGCCCGATATCCTTTCTTCAATAACCTAGATACCACACGAACCTCCCCAAGCCCAGATTAGCCTCCATGCCTTATCGGGCCAGACCGTGCCGGAGACACTTCATTTGACTGGCCGGATTGCTCACCACACGGTGGTTATCTTAATCGACGGCGGCAGCACACATAATTTTGTGCAGAGCCACCTCGTTAAGTCCCTTGGCCTCACTCCCCAACCAACACCCACCTTAAGGGTCCTCGTTGGTAATGGTAGTGAAGTGGAGTGTTCTCAGATTTGCGTGGCAGTTCCCGTCATCACCCAAGGCCGCACCTTCACGGTTGACTTGCACGTCTTGGCCTTATCAGGTGCTGACATCGTCTTAGGGGTCCAGTGGTTAAGGTCTCTGGGCCCGGTGCTCACTGATTATAATCAGTTAACGATGAAGTTCATTCACGAAGGCCAATTGGTCGAGCTCCGGGGCAATTCCGACATGAATTCATTGGCCGTGAGTCCTCCCCAATTACGACGTTTACTTCAAACCCAGAGTGCGAGTGAGCTCTTCCACATTCGCATCTCCTCATCGCAACCATCATCACCTACACATCACCCAGCCATCGTCTCCATTATTGACCAATTTCAAGCTCTGTTCCAACCACCCACTACCCTCCCTCCCTCCCTCCCGCACCACAAACCACTCAATTCACCTAATACCAAACACTTCCCCGGTCAATATCCGCCCCTACAGATATCCCCATTTCCAGAAACAGGAAATCGAGACTCAGGTGTCGACCATGCTCCGACAAGGAATCATCCGTCCGAGCACCAGTCCCTTCTCTTCACCCGTGCTCTTAGTAAAGAAGAGGGATGGTTCATGGTGCTTCTGCGTTGATTATCGTGCCCTCAACGCCCTCACCATCAAAGATCGATTTCCCATTCCTACCATAGACGAGCTGCTTGACGAATTGGGAGGTGCATGTTGGTTCTCAAAGCTGGACCTCCTTCAGGGCTATCACAAAATCTTAATGGCACCGGAGGACATTAGCAAGACCGCATTCCGAACTCATCATGGCCACTATGAGTTCGTGGTCATGCCATTTGGCCTGTGTAACGCTCCTTCGTCATTTCAGGCCACCATGAACAGTACCTTTGGCCCCTATCTCCGTAAATTCATTATCGTCTTCTTTGACGATATTCTAATTTACAGTCAAAGCTTTTCTGATCACCTGGAGCACCTCCAAATCGCATTACAAACTCTTGCCGACAATAGTTTCGTTTTAAAACTGTCTAAATGCTCATTCGCGACCCAGCAGGTGGATTACTTGGGTCATCTGGTCTCTGTGAAGGGAGTAGAACGAGTACCGGAAAAGGTCATAGCTGTGCAACAATGGCCGACTCCCAATTCCACTCGTGCCTTAAGGGGATTCTTAGGCTTATCCGGATTCTATCGGCGTTTCATTAGGGGATACGCCACCCTCGCGGCTCCCCTCACAGCTCTCTTGGCCAAGGACAAATTCAATTGGAACCCTGAGGCTGATCGTGCCTTTCATCTTCTCAAAGATGCTCTGTGTCAAGCTCCCGTGCTGCGATTACCTGACTTTAATTCCGAATTTGTGATTGAGACTGATGCCTCGGGAATTGGTATGGGGGCCATTTTATCCCAGCATCATCATCCTCTCGCTTTCTTTAGTAAGCCATTTTGTTCTAAGCTACTTCGAGCTTCCACGTATGTCAGGGAGCTTGCCGCCATCACGACAACCGTGAAAAAATGGCGGCAATATTTGTTGGGGCACCGGTTCGTGATTCCCACAGACCATAGGAGCTTGAAGGAGCTCATGGCACAAGCAGTGCAAACCCCTAAACAGCAAGTCTACCCCGCTCGCTTAATGGGGTTTGATTACACCATTCAGTATCGGGCCGGCAAGGCTAATAGGGCGGCCGATGCTCTCTCGCGACTACCGAAACAATCATCTGGTCAGCTTTATGTGCTAACAATACCCAATTGTTTATTTCTGCAAGAATTAAAAGCTGAGCTCACATCTAATCAGGAATTCATTGATCGCCGATAGCAAATCCTCGACGAACCCAATTAATTCCAGGAATGGGTTGTTCGGGACACGTGGCTCCTTCATAAGGGACGCATTTGGCTTCCACCACGACTTAAGCTAATCCCCACCATTATTGCTGAGTTTCATTCGACCCCTACCGGCGGACATATGGGAGTAATGAAGACGTTAGCTCACGTTCCGGAAAATTTTGTCTGGCCCTCTATGAAACAAGACATTCATCAGTTCGTCACGAGCTGTGTTACCTGTCAGCAAATTAAGACAGATCACCGCCGTTCACCAGGCCTCCTATCTCCTCTTCCAATTCCGGCGCAACCATGGGAGGACCTCTCGCTTGACTTTATTGTCGGCCTTCCATCTTATCACGGTCACTCAGTTATCTTGGTGGTTGTTGACCGTTTTTCGAAGGGTCTTCACCTCGGGTCACTCCCACAGCACCACACCGCTGCCGGTGTAGCTCAATTGTTCATGGAAATCTCCGGCAAGCTTCACGGAATGCCCAAAAGCCTGGTCTCCGACAGGGACCCGCTATTTTTCAGCCATTTCTGGCAAGAACTGTTTCGGCTCAGTGGCACCAAGCTCCAGATGAGCTCTGCCTATCACCCACAATCAGATGGGCAAACTGAGGTCATGAATCGCATTGTTGAACAATATCTTCGTGCATTCGTGCACGACCGACCCTCCACCTGGGGGAGCTTTTTGACCTGGGCCGAATGGTCATACAATACTTCGGTTCATTCGGCCACCGGCATGACACCCTACGAAATCACATTTGGGAAGAAACCACCCTGTTTTCGACAATACATTGAAGGTACTTCCAAGATCGAGGCAATTGACGAATGGTTCATTCAACGTGACAGGATGATTGGCAGCTTGGTAAAGAAATTAACCAAGGCTCAGCAAAGGATGAAAGAAGTTGCAGACCGCTGACGCCAGGAAGTGCAATATGCAGAGGGAGATCAGGTATTAGTTCGCCTACGTCCCCACAGGCAGACTTCAGCCTCAGGAACTGCTCATTCCAAACTTGCCAAGAGATTCTATGGCCCTTTTCAGATCACCAAAAGGATTGGTAGCGTTGCCTATCAATTGCAACTTCCCCTAGATTCTCGCATCCACCCAGTTTTCCATTGTTCCCTCCTAAAGCCATACCTTCCTTCGAATGACTTAGTACCTCTCTCTCTCCCTCCTAAGTCTATTGATAACCAACCATGCATTTCCCCACTTGCCATTCTAGATACAAAATGGGAAGAGACTGCTTCAGGGAAACAATTGATGGTTCTTGTCCAGTGGGTAGGACTATTTCCAGAGGATACATCGTGGGAGCTATGGGATACAATCAAACAAGATTACAACCTTGAGGACAAGGTTGTTTTGGAAGCCTGCAGGGATGATATGAACAGAGAAGCAACAAGGGACAATGCATAAATTATAAAAGGAAAGAGAAGAAGTATTAAACCGAGATACTTGGAGGATTATGGTGCAAAATAATCCTAGTAAGCATCAAGAGCCAGGTCAGCACCATCTAGAAGCATTTCTCCAAAGATCCTGGACCGTTAGAAAGGATTCTCTGAAGCAATATCAGTATTTTCCTAGCTTTCCTTCAAGGCATAAAAAGTCAAAAACCGTTAGAATTGTATCTTCTATTTCATTCTAGAATTTATATGAAAAGCTTATAAATAGGAGATTATGTAATTCTGATGGGGGTGAATAATACAAGCAATTTCCCTTTCCCTCTTATTCTTCTGGAGGCCCTAGAACCTCGAATTCTAGGCTAAGTGCAGGGTCACAACAGTATTGCATCACTAAATGGTATTTTCTCATCTTTTGACTATTCATTTATTCTGTGAATCCATGCTAGATGAAAATTTATGATCTGTATTTGTATGTGTTCAACCGAACATTTTAAGTTCTTAACTTTCTTTTTTACTTTTTTAGTGAATGAAACATTTGGACTGGTCGACTGGATATGACATCACAACAAATGAATAATATGAGAAAGAAACATAATATTATTGCTTTGGTGATATAAATCTTAACCCACAACCCCCCACCAATATATATATATATATATATGTAGTCCTTGAATAAAGCATGATTGTTCTTTCTTCGTGTCTAGCTAGACGTGCTCCATTGTGCCCGAATATTTTTCTGTTAAGTATAAATTAAAATGAAAACAAAAGTTTAATTGGTATAATTTGTCTTCATTTGGACATGGATCCTACCAGATTAGCTCCTAAGTCCTAACATGACCATATCATTTTAGTAGAGATAGAATGATAGATACAACAATGGGTCCCTGTCTAAGAAATACAAGGCCATGTTAGAAGCTGAATTCAGAGTATCGAAATTCATTTTATTTGCCCTTTCAAGTAATTTCTTAATGACATATTTGTTCTATTTCTAAGTCTGACTTGTTGGAAAATGGTGCAACATGCGGTTAATTAGTCTGTTTATGTTTTCTTAATTAGCTGAATTGAGAGTATTGAAATTCATTTTATGGCCATATCAGTTTGAACACCTGAATCATATAGAAACAGAAGCATAACCATATAAAAGGATTTTTTTTTCTCTTTACAAGGGTTTAGCACCATCAACTATTAGTTTGGCACCTTCTGCGGCAATTTTGTTGAATGAGGCTATTGCTGGTGCATGTGCAGAAGCTGCTACATACCCATTTGAAGTGGTGAGAGGCAACTTCAATTGCAAGTCAGCCTACAAAATAATAACATGTGGCAACTTCAATTACAAGGATTTTTTTCAGTTAATGTACTGGTTAACAGTTATTTAATCTTTTATTTTCCCTCAAGATATTGACCTATTATATATCTTTTACCACATGTTATTATTTACATTCATTTATCATTGTTCATTGGCACGCTGTCTATATATTTTTACCCTCACTCTACTCTTTTTAGATTTTGGCCTGAACATTCATTTATGTACATTAAGTAAATAACATTGTTTAGTGTCCTCATTCAGAGTCCTTTGTCGAGAAATTCACCTCGTGGAATATTCTGCACCCGAACACTGAATCTACGGTCAATTAGAGCCGTTAGATATGACATGGACAATACCTTGGTGCATTATAATGTGAAGGTAATTATTGAAATTATATTGATTTAAGTAGGAAAGAAAGAAAAGAGAAAATAAAGACACTCAATAATATTTTCTTATGTATGGCTCCGTAATAATAGAAAAGACAAAACACTAACCCAATTTGTTCTCTTTAAAACTTGTGTTTATTTTCTTACAAATTCTATTTTTTTCTTACATCATCTACCATTAATGATTCCTACCTTTGGGATAAGTCCATTTGGAAATTAATGGCTTCATTTAAGGAGGAATCCTTTACACGGAATGCAATTCTAAACAGGATTAATGCCGAAAATTCCCTTCAATTTCAAACACCTCTAGCTGCTTTTCTCTTGATTATTGTGTGATGTGCAAATCTAGTTCTGAAATTGGTTGTCATTTGTTTTCATTGTTCAGCACTTTCCCTTCTCTGGAATAACTTGTTTGGTGTTTTTAGTAAGGATTGGATCATTTTCCCCAAGGATCTCAAGCTGTGCTTTTCTGTTAATTTTAGAGGGGTTGACACCAGCAGAGATGTTAAAAGGATTTGGTGTTGTTCTCAATTTGCGCATTTTAGTTTTTGTTTGGAAAGAAATGCTAGAACCTTTATTGGTCATTGGTTGCCTCCTAAGTTAATTTGGGATTGAGCAGTTCACCTATCATTTTTCTAGTGTTCTGCCGATGGTCTTTTTTGGAGTGGTGTCTTTTGTAACATATTTAAATAAATTAGCATGTTGTGTTGCATGGTCATTTTAGGGGTGGTGTCCTTTCATTCTAGTTATGGTTCTTGAGAATCTCTTATCCTCTTGTATTTGTTCCACTCTTTTCTACCTTAATAAATTCTTTGTTCATAAAAAATTGGAACCGTTCCTATGAGAGATCATCCAAGATCATCCTTCTTGAAATGCATTTCATGTTTTTCTCTCTCTCTCTCCATTGAACTCTTGCAATATTAGTATACCAGAAACAGGGAAGGGATCAATTGGGAATATTACAAATTAACTACAATATTGCGGTTTTCAATTGAGTGTGTTGCGTTCTATTTAGATCTTTGGGATTTATTTGATAAAAGAAGACAATGAACCAACTATTGAAGATGTTTTGCAAACTGGGAAGAACATGTTGGCAGTTGGTTATTGCATTATGGAAGCTCTTGCACGGTATCTTAAAATCCACAATCTTTATTATCATTTTTTTATTTGAATGATATTTGAATACTCATTAATTTATACACTCTATTATCATTTTTTATATTTCATTCTTATTTTATAAATTATATTACATTAAAAATTTCTCTAATAATTTTTAGTAACTTGATTCATTCAAAACTTAGAAAATTTTAATAGACAGTGTATGAGAATAATTGACACGATGACAGCTTGTTTTTATCTTATTTTATCTACTATTGTGTGGTTATGTTCCGAATTTTTTCTTACTAATCATGAAATATGAAATATGAATTGTCTTTAATTTTAGGTATTTTTAATGTTTTTAGTAACTCCTTTTTCTGTGGATTCATTGTATAGAATATATGCCAAATTCAAATACTTAATTAAAATGTAATGTATGTCTGATAAGGAAAAAAAATAATGAGTACTTAAATTTAGTCTATTTTATATTTATTTTATTGAAAAAAAAATTAAATACATGATGATATTAAAAAATAAATCATCTTAAAAAAAGATATCATTTTAAGACGATTTTTAGTTTTTAGCTAATAACCGTCTTAGAAGGGTATATTTTTCTAAGACGTTTTTTTATGGAACAGTCATTGAAAGTCAAGATTTTCGACAACGTTGGTTTCAAAGACGGTTCAAAACCGTCTTTGAATGTACCTTAAAAGTGTCATTGTATGTCGTTTTTCTAGTAGTGCAAGATTCCTTGAGTGAAAGAACCTAAATCACTTAATATTACTCTCAATCCCTTGGTGATTGATTATTAAATGATTTGCACTAAGAGCAGAGATCCATGAACAAGTTACAAAAGACCACTCACTTTGGCCCTAGATATGACTCACTTTAGATATTCTTCCCAAGTTCTTAGCATACAAACATTTCCCAATATTTATATCCTAAAACAGTAAGTAAAGATAAATGATCAAACCATAAATATGTGAATAAGCATAAGGATGAATAATAATAACAAAATTATATCGAAAGATAGTTTAGAATCATTACATCAAAGAGAGTTTAGTTTGTAGAGCTTCCCACAACGGTTGGTTTTAGCCTCTCATTGTCATAATAGACTTACAAATATAAAAGTGAGATGAAAGGGAAGAAAATGGAAGAGAGTAAAATTTGATTGTTTTCTTACATTCGAGCGTTTGTTTTCTCAGCTTTCATGTTTCCTTGCTTTGTAGTTAATTCCTTTTAGTTTATACTTGTAGTTAATAAATGAATAAGATTCGATTTGAATTCCTAATTGCTTAATTCTATATATATATATATATATATATATATATATATATATATATATATATATATATATATATATATATATATATATAAACTCTGAGTATAAGCATAGTCTTTGTCTCAAGCAAAAGTAAACTAAAACTATACTAAGTTAGATCAATGGTAATGTTTAAGTTGTAACCAATCACAACAACTGAGGTAATTGCATATCTTTCAACAAGTTCAATTTCCAATTCTTAAGTTCACACAAGCCATGGTTTCATGATGAAATCATGTAAAGAATGCACTCAAAGATTGAAAAGGTTAGCAAGAATTACAAGTATTCAAGAAGATTAACCATGCTTCACTACTTACAAGGCTAGTGTTTCACTCAACACACAAGTGTAGCTATGTGTTTATCCTTCAAACTAACTAAAATTATGTGAATGTATGAATACATGATTTTGACAAATCCAAAGAATAATCAAACAAGATTGCATTCAAGATTACTTCAACAAACATTCAAAGGTTAAACATTGCTTCAAGATTAATACAAGGTTGCTTCAACAAACAAGTATTGCTTCAAGATTATTTCAAGATCAAGTTTTGTCTCAAAACAAAGTGTTTCCAAGACATCCAAGGCTGTGGTAATCGATTACTAGAAGACAATTTTGAAAAAACAGCTTTTAGAAGGGTTTTGAAATTTGAATTTAAAAGCTATAATTGATTACCATTGATGTGTAATCGATTACCAGCAATGAAACTCTTGAAATTCAATTTGGAAAGTCATGACCCTTCAAAACATAATTGAGTAATTGATTACCAGAAACCTGTAATCGATTATTAGTGATGAATTTTAGAAAAAGCTTTTTGAAAAGACACATCTCTTCAAACCATTTTGGAAATGCATGAAGGGCCTATATATATGTGTGTCTGACTTCAAAAAGCAAGAGAGAGATATTCTAAGAGAACTTCATTGTCAAATGCCCTCTTAACAACTCTTGGGCAAACACTTGCAAATCTATCGAGAGTTTATCCAGGAATTTCAAATTGTATTATCATCTCTAAAAGAGAGAAATTCCTCTAGGAACTTCAAGTTGTACCATCCACTCTAAAAGAGAGAAATCTTTCTATTCATCTCAGAAAGTTAGTTGTAATCAAGAGACTGGTTGTCTCTTGAATTGTGAGTTTCCTGAATACAAGGGAAAGGGAATCCTCGGGTGTTCAGAAGTTGTAAAAAGGATTTTTACAAAGTTAGTGAAAATCTCAAGTGGGTTGCTTGAGGACTAGACGTAGGCACGGGAAGTGGCTGAACCAGTATAAATCGAGTTTGCATTTCTCTCTTCCCTTATCTCATTTATGTTATTGCAATCAATTTTGTCTTGTATGCTTAAAGAACATTATTAAATTGATTGTTGTTTCTTCTTCTGCATTCTGAGCCTATCATTTAGAAGGGGGTTAAAATTTTGTTAGTAAGGGAAATTTTGAAACTTAATTCACCCCCCCCCTCTTAAGTTATTGAGGCCACTTGTCCAACAAATTACAAATCTCAAATTCGCACATCATCTAATAATGCAATTGCACACACACAATATGAATCTCTAAGCACTTAATTAGACTTGTAACTTAGCTGGGCTAACAAAGAATCATGGATTTTATCATAATTCAAACATTTAGGTTCTAGGAGAGCATTCTCCATTCCTTATCTACTTGAAGAATCAATTTCTGCTCATGACCACCAAACCTTTGCATCAAGCCACTATTCACAGCACACAGAGATTTTATTCATATGTATTTACCTTCGGATTTTGTTCCCTTTTTCTATTGTTTTGTCTTGTTTTTTCTTGATTTATATATATATATATACATACACACACACACACACAATAAGGGAGTAAAATTCTGATTCTCTGTGTGCCTGATAAATTACTTCCCTGCAACAAAATTCATCCAAGACACTCCCCCAAATTTGAAACAAATTTGTCTTGATCCATAACAATGCCCTCCTACAACCTATATAAAATGTATGTGTACAACAAAAGCACATGCATTTGGCTTAGGGTTCAATGACAAAGTTATTCAATTTGTCTTGATAACTGTTGTGCATATATATTGTGATTAAGTCATATAAGAATTGTTAGATTTTCTCTATTTTATTTTTTCTTTTTATGTGAATAATTATAATTTTAACATCATTCAAATTTTTGTCCAGTAGGTGTTTAAATAGATGAATTTATAGATTTTTTGTGTTATATTGGCTGCAGAAACACAGAGTAAAGCTTGGAAGAGTCTCGCTCAGTGTGCCAAACACACTCAGCGTGACAGCTCAGTGAGCAGCACTCGCTTAGCACAAAAAAGTCACATGGAGAAGCCTGATACATAAAGGCGCGCTTAGCGCGAGTCACGCGCTAAGCATGTGACCACCAACTCACTCGCTCAACATGACGGTCGCGCTTAGTGTGAGGTTGCGTAAAATTTAAGCTAATTGCTCCTATAAAAAAAGGAAGAAGGAAAGGAAAAAGACACATTGAATATCCATAAATGAGAGTTTCCCACAAAAAGCAAAGGCTAGGATTCGTGAATAAATAAGGGGAATCAACCATTAGGAGTCATTCCTTGCCCCCATCTCCATTCTTCTTCTCCTCCCATCACTCTCTCGCAATCGTAAAGCCTCTAATGACAATGAGAGGCTAAACCCTCCATTGTAGGGAGCTTGGCAACCAAACGCTCGTGATATAATTATTCCTACTATCTATTTAATATTATTTTAATTTCATTGTTTCTTTTCTGTGCTTAATTTCATTGATTGTGGTTTGACCACCCATATTCATGGTATGTTTTAGGGTTTAGGCATTAGGAAATGTTTATCTCCTAAGAACTGAAAAAGGGTATCTAAATAATTCATATATAGAGATAGAATGATATTGTTTAGCCTATTTTATGCATCTTTATTCATAATGCAATTTAACTAGTTTATTCTCTTAAGGGATTAGGAGAGGAATTAGGTAAATTAGGCTTTTTCATATGAAGGATCATGGTTAAAGTATATGAGTAGATGTAGGTGATAATTGGAATAATGTTAAATAGAGAAAAATCATTAACACTACATCGAGAGTAGTTTTGGTAGGCTAAGCCCCAATAAATCCACATTCTAAATCAACTGTCGTGTCATCACCCTAAGTGTTTGTTTTTCTTCTCTTGCTTGTTTTAGTTAATTAGTTTAATTTTATGTTAATTTACTTTTAATTTTTCATCTCTCAAATCTTTAATTCCATTCATTAATTGTTGTAAATTTTGGATATGTATAACTCTGAGTACAAACAAAGTCCCTGTGGACTCGACACGCGAACTTTCGTTTTACTTTACTACTTGGGACAATTTGGTGCATTTGACAATGAGTTAACACTACTCAGACGCCAAATTTATTTAACTCATTGGCAAGTGCACCAAATTGTCCCAAGTAGTGTTAACTCATTTCCAAAATGAACTTCCAAATAAATCAATCCAAAATATCAAATAATTATCTATCATGCAAAATTTTAATTAAGAAATAAAACAAAGTACTACAATGAATGTAATATCACAAAAAGAAAGCAATAAATAAAAAATAAATAAAAGTCCATAATTAGATGGCCTAATCCTATGTAGCTAATGGATCCTAGGTTGGAGTTTGAGCCACTGAGACATCATCAATATAGTCTTTATCAAGTCTGGGCTCCGCAACATTAGTAGCAGGGTCATCAACAGGGTCTATCTCAACAGTGGTAGCAGTGGCTAGCTCCGCCTCAACAATCTTAGCAGCATAAATAATAGTTGGCTTTGCCTCCTCTATAGAAGTAGCAGCAGTAGTAGGCTCACCCCCCCCCCCCCTTAGCATAAGCAGGTCAGTCTTCGAGCCCTGTAATGCACTGGAGGAATTCCTCTATAGACATGATGGGTTGCTGGAGTGAGTGACCAATTTGCTGAAGGCTTTGCAGTAGAAGAAGTTGACCCTGATGGATGCTCTGCAGTATGAGATCATCCAGGTTGGAGGTCTAAGAAGAAGGAGGAGTGGTAGCAGGAGGGGTAGGAGCTGGCGATGGTGTTGGAGGGACCTCTTGGGTGGCTTTCCCCTGAGTCTTCTTAGTCTCCCGGGATACTACAGAAGTGTCTGTTAGGTTCCACCAGTTCTTCCATATGTATGCCAACTTAATTACAAGGTTCAAGGACTCAAAGGTCAAGGTATCAGAGTGGACCTCCTTGGCATCACAGAAGGTCATGATAAGAGTAGGGATGTCGAGTCGGGATGAGTTGGATTGGGCTATCTGGGTGATCTGACATGAGATCATGTTCCCCAGGTCCATGTCCATCTTCATGATGATCCCATAGATAAGGCAGGCCCAGTCCATGTTCAGATCGAAGGTGTGGGAGGTAGCAGCGAGGTTGGAGTAGGAGAGGACACTCCAAGTCTAAGCCAAGGTATTCATATCCTTCCTCAGAATCTTCCTCAGAATCTTCCTCAAAATGTAGTGGCCTCTAGGTAGGCAGAGCTTGGCCTCAATGGATTGGTGGTCAGGGTAGCTGCGGAGGAATTAGGAGAAGGCAGGGTACCGTTATCCCTCCTGAAGAACCACAGGCGTCTCCAGGAAGGTGTTCAATGTCTAAGTACGAAACTTGATGACCTTCCCTCGGACCTTGCATTGTTTACGCGAGTCGTCCTCAAGATCATATATGTTGTAGTAGAACTCCCTCAACAAAGCTACATGAATATTTTTGTCTGGAAGCCTGGTGAGCTTTTTGTCCCAACGTCTCAGCTCGAGCTCCTCCAGGAACTCATCATAGTTTATGTAGGCCAGCTGGGTGTTCCTCTTCAGAAAGATGTTCCATATACGAATGTTCTCTTGATATATGTGCCAAGCCACTTCTGATGTGAACCTAGTGGAGTTTCATTCTTATCCGGGCTCTTGTGGTCTGGCCTGGGATGTGGAGTGTAACACCCTATTTTTCATAAAATAATGAGGTTTTTGTAATTAAATAAATAAGAATAAATATTTTTATTAAATAAATAATGGTTTTAAGGTAAATAAATATATGTTCTTAGAAAATAAACAAGATGTTTTATTTATTCATTTGAAAGGGAGTAAAATACAATTCATTTTTATAAAATAATAAAATAAAGAAAAATAGAGTAACTAATAGGCTAAGAGTACCCTAACTATAAACAGAGACATATTAGGTCAACTTTTACATTTGCAATACGTCTCTATGCTTTCTCTTCCTCTCCCAAAACTCTCTCTTTCTCCCGCATACATCCAGACTTGTCCCCGTCAAACTACGATCCCAGACTTGCTAATCGTTGGATCTTCTTCAAAATTTGAACAACAGATTAAAAACTCATTTTCACACAACTCCACCGTTGGGATTAGAGAAATAATGTTTGTTGAGGGAGAAATTCCCATCGCTCGCAGACAGTGATTGAGGCTCCAATCCCTTCTCCTTCTCTCTAACACTTGGAAACCTTAACAGAGCAACCAGAGAAAAAGCTTGGGGAATCTTAGGGAACCGCTAAAGATGTCACTATTTGTACCAGACTACACACGTGAGCTCGCTTAGAGGTAAGGGGTGAGTTTATCGCAATTAGGGTTAAAATAAACATGTGTAGGGATTCTTAGAGGATCAAATTGGGATTCATTTTGAAATGTTTACTTTATTGTAATTCTTCCTTTATGATTATAATTACAAGATTATTGTGTTTGACGGGCCAATTGATGCTCTGATGCGAATTGGTTGATAAAATTGAGTGTTGTTGGTGTTTTTTTGTGTTTTAGAACCTACAATTTTGATTCCTTTGATTTTGATATGATTATGTGAAATTGTTTGAGGGTTTTACTCCCCGTGTTATGAGAAGCATTTTTGTATAATTCATTTGTGTTTTGGATAAGATTTACTAGATTAACGTGATAAATTGTTATATTGGGATCATGAAATTATGAATGAGATTATGTGTAAGTGATAAATTGAATATGATATGAATTGTGAGATACATGTGTATTGAAATATTGTATGTATTGAATTGTGAGCTATGAATTGTGCAATCACACAACTGTAAGACCCTTTAAGGGCAATGAGTTAATGCGCGATGAATATTGTGATGAGATCCGCTATGGGAACCCAAAAGTTGAATCACTTTGAGGCACGACGAGTTAAAATGATTTTGAAAACAATTTAGTAGTTGTGTGTATTGCATAATTCATAGGTAAAGTTTGTGATTGTGCCATGTATATATTAATATTGTTTGATGTGTATATCATTCATGAGGTATGATAATATGTTGTTTTGGGATTATAACATTATGATTGAGATTGAGTGTATGTGATAAATTGAGTATGTGTTGATTTGTAAGATACATGTGTATTAAGATGTTGTGAGCATTTAGTTATCAGCTATGAACTGTACAATCACATGACTGTAAGACCCTTTAAGGGCGACGAGTTAATGCATGACGAGTATTGTGATGGGATCCATTGTGAGAATCCAACGAGTAAAAATTATGAGAACAATTGAAGAGTCGTATGTTTTGTACAGTTCATAGATAGAGTATGTGTGCTAAATCTTTTTCTGAGTTGGACTTAAATCAGGAGGGAGAGGCCCTAACGGACTTTTTGGAGTCTAGGCCTTGGGGGTAAATACACCTGGTTTGAGTGATCCTTTAAGCTTGTTGTCGGACCCTAATTTTGTCCGGGCCCAAAAAAAAAAGGAGAGAAAAGTATTAAGAAAACAAAACAAAAAAAAAAGAAAGAAGAAAACAAAACAAAAAAAAGAAATAAAGAAAAGAAAAGAAAAAAAGTATTAAGAAAAGAATAAAAAGGAAAAAAAAGAAAATAGAACCAAAAAAAAGAAGAAAAGAAAAAAAAATAGTAAAAAAAGAAATGAAATAGAAAACAAAAAAGGATCAGTAAAAAAAAAGGGAAAGAAAAAGATGAAAAAAGAAGAAAAAACACAAGGGAAACATAAAAAGAAAAAAATGTACACTATGTGGCCTATTCGGCTATCCTTGAGAGCCCATTAGGTCAAGAGGAGAGCACAATGTATAAAAGAGGAAAGTCTATGCAATTAATGCACAGAGGGGCATGGATCTTGAGAAGGAAAAACGAACCAATTCAACAACATCATTTGGCAAGCTTTGTTAGAGAAGAGAGAGGAGTCACTAGGTAACCCCTCACTCCCTCACTCTCCCACGCTTCCTTCTCCCCGTTCCTTTCTTCTTCTTCTTCTTCTTCTTCTTCTTCTTCTTCTTCTTCTTCTTCTTCTTCTTTTTCTTTTTTTTAAGCCTGTAGCTTCGTTGTTCATCTCCCTGATGAGTTCCATGCTTGTCGGCGAGATCTGTACATGCTGATATCGTCATTTTTTTCTTGATGTTTTATTTTTATTTCACATTCCATCATCCTCTTCTTATTTTCCTCTTTTTCTTCCATCTTGTTTTCATTTTCCTGTGAATCCTCGCGTTTTGTCTATGCTGCCACCACCATTCACCATTACCCTGTGGTGGCTTCACGTCCTTGGGCCCTGCGCTAGTAGCATTAGGGACCCTTATCACCTTCGTTTCTTCTTTTTATTTTCGTTTGCACCATCGCGCCTCTTCCACCATTGTGACAGTCTGGCATCGCTGGGATGGGCACCAATGGTGCTCAAGGGGGGGGGGGGGGGGGGCGCCACCCTCCATGTGGTTCCCCCTTTGCCGCGCCGTTTTTGGGAGTTAAACACCTACGGTTTTCCAACCCTGATGCCTAATTGCGGCTTGGGCCAAGTCCCCCTGAATCGGTTTCAACCCTAGCAAAAAAAAAAGAAAAAAATTACTTTTTACACCCCCTTTTAATATATACACCTCTTCTTCTTTTGAGCCTAGCCCGTTTCTTTTACATCCAGAATAAAATAAAATTGTTATTTACACCCCTTTTTAACACATGCTCCATTTCTCATTTTGGGCCTTGCCCTTTTTTGCAAAGTCCAAAATAAAAAAAATGTTATTTACACCCCGTTTTTTAACACATGCCCTTTTTTATTTTATTTTGGGCCTAATCCATTTTTGTGAAGTTTGAAATAAAATAAACCTGATGGTTACACCCCCTCCTTTATATATGTACCCCTACCACCTAGGTTAGTGATTGGGCCCGTCATGTCAACACTCCGTTAGTGTTTAGTATGTCAAAGTCAACCCTTTGACTTTGACCAAAAAAAAGAAAAAGGGAAAAGTAATTATAAATATTAGTGGATAGCTCTTTACTTTATTTTATTTATTTATTGTCTCCATCGTTTATTTTATCCTTCAATGTTATTTTGTTTTTATCATTACCTAGTTAGTTAGTTTAATTGATCATGTATTGCAAATATCTCGTTATTCATCTTATTTTCCTCATGCTTTAATCTTATATCCTTAATTACTAAGTGTACTCCTCGTTTCTATTCTATCCTTTTCTAGTCTCATTCTATTTATCTGATTTTGTAATACTATGTCAATTATTTATTTATTTTTGTAAATCAGCATTAGTATTCTTTAGTACACGCTTATGTTCTATGCACTCCATGCTAGGTCTCTGACTTGGTTGGTGGTGTTTCAATAAAGTGTGAGTAAATTTTGTGAATGTCATGTTGGGTCTCCGACTTGCTTGAATTCACAAAATTTACCACAAAATCAAAAATCTTTCAAAAATTAATAATAAAATAAAATAAAATCAATCCAACATGCAAGCTCATTTTCTACAAAGAACTACGTAAGCCTGATTTTCTCATTGCACCTGGGGATACGTAGGAGCAAGAGCAAACACCTTGTCGACCTAAAAAAGTATAAAAGTAACTAAAAAATAAACATAAAATTCCCTTCTTTTTTTCTAAAAAATTAAAAATTCACTTTCTTTTTCTAAATAAATAAAAAAAATATAACAAACATAACTCATGTTCTCAAGGGAAAATAATAATTAAAAGAGTCACTTTATTTTTTAGCACATTCGATTAAAGGTTGTCGTCTTCATGACGGGCATGTGGGGTGCTAACACCTTCCCCGTACGTAAACGACTCTCGAATCCTTTTTTCCTCAAATCGTAGACCATTCCTTATCTTTTTTTGTTTTTCCAATGTTTTTACTAAATAAATGTTGGGGGCGACTCCCCAAGTTTTCCTTTTTGGGAAACAATATATCTAATTTTATGACATCATCCTATCGTGGCATGTTGTGACACCTGTGCCGATCCCACATGGTTGAAGCATTCTCGCAAAACAGTGTGACCCTGACTGGTCTCCCTATGATTTTACCTAATGAGAGTGTCTTGACTTAACAACGTGACCCTTACGAGGTTTTTCACTGACATGATACTGCATTGCATATAGGATTGAGTTTTAGTATATTTGTTGCATAACGCATGTGTATTGATCGATATTGATTGGTTGAGTGATATTGTGTTTTGATCCTTTAGTATGGAAATGATGTGAAATTGTGTGAGACATGTAGTGTTGAGATGTGACATTACACGATAAGTGGTGAAATGACGTGTGCTTAAGTAAGTTGTATTTCATCTAAATGATATGCATATATATGTTGTCTTGTTTCTCTCTATTAGTTAGGAATGGGATAACTCACTTCCTGTGTGTTGTTTGTGTTTGGATCCTGTGATGATCTCTAACTTTGTGTTCGTGGGAGTAGATGGTTAGGTGGATTGCTATGGAGAACCTCATGCTAGAGGACACTGGAACACAATGCTCTGATACAATGTGACATTGGGGCATAGGTTTTTGTATTAATTGCATAAAGTTTTGGGCATGTAGTTTTTATCATTTTGTTTCACATGCTGAGTCTTTAGTTCATTCTTTGGAGTTTTGAACGACCTTGTTTTGAGTCGGTGATGTGTTTCATACCCTTAATTAATAAGTTTTTAATTTGGTGATTAACACAAATGTGAACCTTTTATCCACGTGGATTTACTTACGATTTTATTGAATAAAATTGACTTAATTAGATTTCGCATTCTATGTATTTTTTTTCATTTATATGCATGTTGGGGTAGAGGGTGCCACATTTACTGGCTCCGTGTCTCTTAGATGCCATCTACAAAAATTACAAAAAGAAACATAAGTTTAAAAGATAAACAATCAAATTCAAACAATAAAATAAATTATACTTGCAGTGGTTGGGCACTAAGCCCATTGGTGGGTGCTTAGTGCAACCTAAAAAAAACTATGAAATTAAGTTTGGGCTTAGCGGGAGGTTGTGCGCTAAGCCCAATTTCTGAAAATTAGCAGACAAAGAAATAGTTGGGCTTAGCTCGTATGGCTCCCTAAGCCCCATACAAAAAATAGAACCTCTGGGAGAGGCTTGGGCTTAGCGCGAGTATCGCGCTTAGCCCAATTCAAAAATTAATTCAAACAGAGCCACTTTTGGGCTTAGCATGTCATTGTGCGCTTAGCCTAGGCAATGAACGACAAAATGTCCCAGGGGTTCAATGACTTAGCACGAGTGAGCGCCCTAAGCCTGGGTTTTCAACATTTATTTAACGTTTTGGCTTAGCTCACGAGGCGTGCTTAGCCTGATAGACAAAATACCAAAAGACTTATGGGCTTAGCGTGAGAGTGTGTGCTAAGCCTGGGTTTAGGGACACAAAAAGATAGTGTGGCTTATTGCGTATTTGGCGCTAAGCTCGTGCATTTGGAAACAAAAAAACTTATGTAGAATTGAAACAACAGGTGGGCTTAAAGTGTAGGTCACACTAAGCCTAAGAAGAGAAAACACTGAACACAAGTCTCACTTAGCGAGCAACAGATTTTGGAAAATATTCCTAGATCTGTAAAAATGTTGATGAACATGCAACAAAACAAAAACACAAACCCAGAAATGCATACGTATTGACATACAAACATATCAACTTGCTAAGCATGCAACATAGACTTAGCGAGTTCATCCAAAATTTTCCAAAAACTCATACAAAAACCCAGAAATGGATGAACTCGCTAAGCGCGGCATGCCGGCCAAGTGCGTTCATGTTCAGAAACCCAAATCGTTTGAACTTGCTAAGCACAGAGGTCTGACTTAGCAAGTTCATCGATTTTCAAAAACCAAAATGACATGATCAAAACAAACATATGCAACAAACATATATATATACACTAATTTGTACACAACCAAACTATAAACTAAGTTAAAAGAGAAAAAATCAAAACATATAACATTAACATAGAATCATGAAAATTAAATAATAGGAAATGGAATGTACTTGGGAGCGTGAGTGTGTTGATGCACGAAACGAAGGGAAGGAATTTTACAAATGTAATGGGTGAGTGAGTGGGGGTGAGAGCAAAAGTGAGTGAGAGCATAGGGGAGAACGAATGCGTGATGAAGAAGAAAAGAGAAGGGGGGAAGAAGAAAAGACTTTAACAGTTACGAGTTGCGTTCTTAGCACGAGCTTTGTGCTTAGCGCACAACTCTGACAATTTCAGACATATTACTTATGACCTCGCTTAGCGGAAGCTTTTCCTGCTTAGCGCGCAATGGCGGTGACCTTTGGTATTCCTGCCTTCCTGGCTCACTTATCATTAATTTTTTTAATAATAACACGCACTAAGCGCGAGCATGTACGCTAAGCCCAATTCGGATAATTACTAACCTAAGAGAGTTTTAGGCTTGGTGGAGGTTGACCCGGCTTAACATTAGTTGCAGGTTATTTTGGCATGCAAGATCCACTAAGCCTGCATGGTGTGCTTAGCGAGTAAATGTGTGTGCTAAGCCTGCCCATGGGCGCTAAGCCCAATTCGAGTGAATTTCAAACAGAGAGGTTTTTGGGCTTAGCAAGACGTGCTCGCTTAACGGGAATACAAAAACAGGAAGTGCGCGCTTAACGTGTAATCTCCCGCTAAGCCCAATTAGCAAAATTTTTTTACAAAGAGATATTTGGGCTTAGCGTATAGGCAAAAATGGTAGGTGCGCACTTAGTGTGACAAGGCGCCCTTAGCGCGCAACAATAGAATTGCAACATAGCCTATTTCAATAACAACCAACATACTAGCAATTAGAATTTGAACTTGATCAAATTATTGATATAACATGTATTAAGCCAGAAGAATGTTTAAACAATCAAAGTATAACATAGCAAGCACAAGATAACAAAAAAAATATCACACAAAAACTATGCAACTATATAAACAATATAATTTAAACAACAAAAAAGGAGAAAAGGTTAGAAATCATGGGTTGCCTCCTAATAAGCACTTCTTTAACGTCACTAGCTTGACACAAAGGACCCTCATGGGTTTGGATCAATTGTTCCTTGTCTGAAGCAGATGTTATCAATACTGGTGGGTGTTGCTGAGTCAAACAAGTTGAAAGAAACCTTTTGGTCATTCATGCTCATTTCCTGATGACCTTTTCCCATGTCCACCACATAGTTAGCAGTGAGCATCAAAGGTCGGCCCAGAATTAGGGGATTTTTGGTGTCCTCCATGATGTCCATTATAACAAAGTCCACCGGGAAGGTGAACTGCTCTATCTTAACTAGGACATCCTCAACCACACCATAGGGTTGCGTGATTAAGCGGTCTGCAAGTTGCAGTGTCATTCTAGAAGGGACCACCTTTAAATTTCTCAGTCTTCTGCACATGGAGAGCGGCTAATTGGTTCTTGGTCTTTGAGTTCAAGACCTCATCACCATCCTCATTGGTATTAGTCTTTTCTTTTTCCTTTTCTTCTAATTTTTTTATATTTCTTTCCCTCTAAGATTATCTTCTTGGTCTCTTTTATTTTTATCTCATCATCTTCCTCATCTTTTTCCACTTCTTTTCCTACTCCCTCTACACTCTCATTCTTTTCCGAACTCTTTTGTACCTTGCTCCTGGTGAAGATCATCTTGCACTCTTCCTTAGGATTTTTCTCTGTATTGGTTGCAAACTCTCCATTAGGTTTCTCAGCTAACTACTTAGCGAGTTGGCCCACTTGAACCTCTAGATTCTTAGTAGCCGATTCAATGATCTTGTGATTTGAAATAGAAACTTGCATAAGATGAGCCAGAGTGTCTTCCAGCTTGGTGATTCTTTCATACAAATTTGGACCCTGATTAGGTGGCCAATTAGATGGACCCCCTTGGTCTTTATTGAAGTTATTACCTAGATGGAACCTCCAAGCCTGACCTTGGTTCTAAGAAAAATTTCCTCCTTGCCGAAAAATTGCATTGCCTCATGGATGATAACTTGCATTGCCTCCTTGATTATATCCTTGGTGATGCAAGCTCCATTGGAGCTTGTAGGCCTAGGATCTTCTTCATCAATGGATTCCTTTGCTTCTTGGAAGATGAATGGCAGCGGAATGGAGAAAGGAAGAGAGAGAGGAGACGCCACTTCAAGGAGAAGATGAGTCTAGAAGAAGCTCACCACCATAGGAGGCCATGGATAAGAGCTTGGAGGAAGAAGGAGATGAATGAAGGGAGAGGGGGAGAAGAGCACGAAATTTTGTGATCCAAATGAGCTTTGAAATCTGAAGTTTAATATTCAAATGATCAAAGTTGAAAAAAATGCACACACATGACCTCTATTTATAGCCTAAGTGTCACACAAAATTGGAGGGAAATTCAAATTTCACTTGAATTTGAAATTGAATTTGTGGAGCCAAACTTTGGAGCCAAAATTTCACTAATTATGATTAGTGAATTTTAGTTATGGTTCAGCCCACTAATCCAAGATCAATTCCAAGATTCTCCACTAAGTGTGCTTAGGTGTCATGAGGCATGAAAAGCATGAATGCACAAAGTGTGACTATATGATGTGGCAATGGGGTGTAGTAAGCAAATGCTCACCTCCCCCTCTAAAATTTAATTGGATTGGGCTTCTACCAATTCAATTAAATTTATTTCCAACCACACACATCAAATATCCACTTAGTGCATGTGAAATTACAAAACTACCCCTAATACAAAAACTAGTCTAGGTGCCCAAAAATACAAGGGCTGAAAAATCCTATATTTCTAGGGTACCCTACCTACAATATGAAGCCCTAAATACAAGGACCAAATATAATGACATCATAGTCTAATATGTACAAAGATAAATGGACCCAACCTTGGCCCATGGGCTCAGAAATCTACCCTAAGGTTCATGAGAACCCTAGGGCCTTCTTCAGCAGCTCTAGCCCAATCTTCTTGGGGCCTCTTGCTCATGGTTCTAGTGATTGGTCCCTTCCTAGGAAGGATTGCATCACTTGGTGATTTTGGTTGGTCATATAATTTACTTTTTTTATGCTTCCTCTTGAGTCATGCAGGCGCCTGACTCATGAGCTCCTTCGCACACAACACAACCTCCTACCTACATTACAGAAACATTAGTAGGATTACCTAAATGTAGTTGTTGAGGAAGTTTGCTTAGGGTTTCTGTCAAGGTTTCCAGTTGCTTTGCTAAAAACTTGTTTTGAGCTAGTAATGCATCTTGGGAAGTGAGCTCAAGCCGACTTTTCTTTGCAGAAGTGTAAGCTCTATCTCGAAGAATTGCATTGTCGTTGGCTGCCATGTTTTCAATCAGCTCCATAGCTTCGTCGGATGCTTTTAACTTTACCTTACCACCAGTGAAAGCATCTAGAAGTTTCTTCGAGTGAGTTCATAAGCCATTAATAAAGATATTAAGTTGTATTGGCTCACTAAATCCATTCGTTAGAGCCCGACGGAGTAAACCGTGTAAGCGATCTAGAGCTTCGTTGAGTGATTCATTTGGAAACTAATGAAATGAAGAAATCCCAGCCTTGCCTTGTGCTGTCTTGGATTCTGAAAGTATTTCTTCAATAATTTCTCCATAACCTCTTCCCATGTTCTCAGGCTATTTCCCTTAAACATGTGAAGCCATCTCTTAGCTTCACGAGCAAGGGAAAAGGAGAATAGGTGGAGGTGAATAGCACCTTCCAGAACACCAACTATCTTGACTGTATTACATAGCTCCATGTAAGTGACCAAGAGGGCGTAAGGATCTTCATTTGGTAATCCTTGGAATAGGTTGCCTTATATAAGTTGTATGAGAGAATAGGGATATGAGATGTTAGCCGCTTGTACCTCTGCCTGCACAATACTTGTGAAGTATTGTGGTGTTGAGGAGTTGGAATAGTCCTCTAAGGTAACTCTCTGTGGCTCATCTCCTGCCATTGAGTTATCTACAAAAATAGAAAAAGGAGTGGATGTAGTTGGCTCGTCCAAATCAAGTGGAAATGGCGAGGATGCTGTAAAGGATGAGATTCCTCTATCTCCTTGATGTGCCTGCTTTTCTAGGTGCTCTCTCCTCCTCCTTAAGGCATTGTTCTTCCTACAGGTTGCCTCGATTTTTGGGTTTAGTGGAACAAGGTTTACCTTAGAAGCCTTACCTGCATACAAGAAGGCAAAAACAGCTCGAGAACATGCTATCAAGCCAAAGAATCTAATATGTATTAACAAATTAAATACAAAGAATCAAGGAATAAAAAATAATTGCTTAAAATCAGATTATTTTACTACCGAGTTCAAGGAACAAAGTCCTCGACAATGACGCCAAAAAATTGTTGACTCTTTGGCAAGCATACCAAGTTGCACAAGTAGTATAAAACATTAAGACCAAGTATCGAATTCCATAGGAACTATGCTTGTACTCTGAGTTATATATATATATATATATATATATATATATATATATATATATATAGTTATTAAGCAATTAGTGACTCAAATCGAATTTTGTTCATTGATTAACTACAAGTATAAACTAAAAGGAATTAACTAGAAAGCAAGGAACATGAAGGTTAATAAAACAAACGCTTAGAGTTGTGAGATGGTATTGTGATGAGTTAAGGAACGTGTTAGGGGCTTCGCTTCCGAAACCACTCTTGATGTAATCTTAATAGATTTTTCTCTTTTAACATTAATATAATTATAACCCGCATCTACTAGTCTATTCTAACCAAGATCCCTCAAGTGAAAGAATCCAAATCACTTAATATCGCTCTCAATCCCTTGGTGATTGATTACTAAATGATTTATATTAAGAGCAAAGATGCATGAACAGGCTAAAGAAGATCACTTTGTCCCTAGATATGACTCACTTTAGATATTCTTCATAATTTTTTAGCATACAAACATTTCTCAATATTTATATCCTAAAATAGTATATAAATATGAATTATCAAACCATAAGTATGTAAATAAGCGCAAGGATGAATAATAATAACAACATTACATTAAAAGATAGTTTAGAATCATTACATCAAAGAGAGTTTAGTTTGCAGAGCTCCCAACAACAGATGATTTTAGCCTCTCATTGTCATGAAAGACTTACAAATATAAAAGTGGGATGAAAGGGAAGAAAATGGAAGAGAAATGGATCGGTCAAAGAATTATTCTAAAATAATTAACTTTAGCATTTTTTGGATAAAAACTCATAAAAAGCTAAGTTTGTAATGTTTTAATACAAAATAAGCCATAAAAGAAGAAAAAAATGAGATAATTACTATGTGATTTTAGTATACAAATAACGTATGCATAACATTTATTAATAACTAAGTACTTGAGTGCATATATGTGTTATGAAACATCTGCATATTTATTTAATGCATGTTTTATGCTAAGGCTGAAAACCATGCATACTTTTGTTATAGTTACGTAATATTGTTAAAATACCTTGCCAACTAATTAATACTCTTATAATTAAAGGTAGTTGCTATGATAAACAGCACCATAATGCATAAAAGACTTTTCATAGATAGAATAAAGCCTGACCTCTTGTGTTAAATAAAATTTTATAAAGTCTTAACCGGCAATTTTTTTAAATATATCCTTTTGCCTTATTTATTGATGAACAACCGCCGCTTGTCTTATTCTCTTTATATATCCTTTTATTAGGAATTGAACTTGTCACTCTTTGTAATGTGCTTCTGGTGTTATCACATTAATTAGTTGCGCGCCAAGGGTTTGCACTCTTAATTTAATATAAAATAAGTCATTAAATTTTATTATTTTTATTCAGTTCATTTTAAAGATGAACTCCTTTTAATATGTTTGTTTAGTTAATCATATAGAAATAATCTTATTGATTAAAATGTATATTTTTATTTTATTACTCAAAAGAATGTGAAGTAAAATTCGCGTGACGTATGATATTTTATTTTTTAAAGTAAAATTAATGAACTCGATTTTTAGGAAAAAAAATGAACTTTGATTGATTATTAAAAAGAGAGCCAATGTTAAGCACAAATTGTGCCAGGTCTACAGGTTATATAGTGTGGCTAACAAAAGTAAAGTAATTAAAGCCAGCAGCCACATGGGTAGATATTTTATTAACAAATATCATTTTCCAACATTAGATATATTCAATCATGGAGTTGGACATGCTTCCAATTAATTTAATTATGGATCATTACGGCTATTAGTGCTAATAGTAGGTAGTTTTATACATCTCAATCTTAATTATGCACATGCAAAGGCTGCTTAGCAGCTTATCCGCGTTGACTATATATATATATAAGCTAATAAAAACATTGTCCTCGATCACTCAGACTAGGATATTATATTTGAAAAAAATATATACTAGGTAGTTTAGATCACATTGCTGATGTCTATTATTTCCATTAAATTTTTTATGATAAATATTCAAAAAAATTAATTGATAAATAAGAACCTAAAATATTTAATTATATATTACATAGTGTGTAGAAATTTATTCGGACAATGAAATATAGTTCTAGATCACTTCATAATTTTTAATTATCTTGGTCCAGCCCATGAATAGTGAAAAATCCAAAAATATTATGTTGTGAACATAATATTTTTGCGAGGGCAAACTTATATCATAAATTAAATTTTTATATTTCATTTCATATTATGGAGGCATTTATAATTATATATGTATATGATAATAAGAATTTTTTAAATTTTGTGGAGGAAATATTCCCATTGTAAGTCTCTATCGTCCCTGCTCATGAACATGATGCAACTCAAGGTTATATAGACCCATCTTTTCAACCTTAGACATGTATACTGATCGAGTAAATTTGAGATCGAATCCCAATAAAATGGTGCAACTAAAGCTCATAGCCTTAACCTTGTCGGTGTTGTGGTCATGGTGGAGTTTTGAGGGTGCAGTTGGAGACCCTCAACTCTTTCTACTCAAATGGGAGTGCGGCGTAGTCTCGGTTCATGACTTGTCCAACTTCAACCAAAATCGTAACGCAAGTTTGGCAGACCTGAGATTGCAGCTAGTGAGCAACCAAAGCAAGCACTTTGTCACGGCTCAATCAACCACTGGAGCAGACCCTGTCTATGCTATGTTCCAATGCCGGAACTACCTCTCCAACACTGACTGCACCGCCTGCTTAGCTGCCGCCACCACCAATATCCGCAACTGCTCCACGGGAAATACTGCCCGTATCGTTTATGACGGCTGTATCCTTAGGTACACATCCAAAAAACTCTTATATTGTGTGCAATTGTGGGAAAATACGACTGAACGGACCGCAATTGCAGTTGTGATGCGATTGTAGAGTGTCAAAATACCTTGATATTTCGGCCACAAAAGTGGTTGCGGAATGCAGTTTAAAACCATGCATCCTATATTTGTTCAATAATAGCCGGTTTTGTTGGTTTTGTGGAGGAAATTATAAAAAACAGAGGAGAGAAGAGAGATAATACGTATGCGGAGAAAATAAAATTATTCTATTCTCATTCAAATTGTTCTCAGCAGCGATACAATAAATAACAAAAGATAAACTAATTAAATAACAAAATATTAGCAAAACAGAATATTAAAACTGATTTACTCCTAAAATATAGGAAACCAACTTATTTATTAAATCTTATTTTAAAAACTGAAAAATAAAATATTATGCAGTTACAAAAGTATATCTTCAACACTCCTTGCTTTTGGAACAAACTTCAATTCTTTGAGTTCAAGTTTATTGATAGGTAGTGACTTTGTAAACATGTCAGCCAATTCATTTTTAGACTTGCAGTAAATTAAGTTCACTTCTTCACTTTGTTGCATCTTTATCAAATAATAGAATTTGATGTTGAAATGTTTAGTCTTCCCATGACACACGAAATTGTTTGCAATAGCAATGGCTACTTGATTGTCAACAAAAATACCAGTTTTATTCTTTTGAGCAAATAGAATGTTTGGCCTTGTTGTAGTGAGATACATTAAACATCCAATCAAACTCTCATAATATCCTTCATCAATGTTATCAACACATTCTTCCTTGCTGAACTTTTCCTTTTGATTCATTGGTGTGCTAACAGATTTGCATTCCTCCATTTGAAACTTCTTCAAATTTTCTTTTGCATATTTCCTTTTTTTCATGTTTAGCATTCTTTCAAGATGGCAATGACCAAGTCTCTTGTGCCAGAGTTCCATGGGTGTGACTTGAGTGAAATAAGTTGTATGCTCCTCCTCTGCTGGATCAAATGAAAAGATTTTACCTTTCATTTTAATCCTTAGAACTTCTCAGCCAAAATTGTCATAGATAAAACAATGTTGATGTTCAAAGGAGACTTTAAATTCCTTTTTAATCAACTGTCCTACACTTAGCAAGTTTTGGTCAATGTTAGGTACATAAAGAACATCTGATATTAATTTGATACTTGAACATGTTGAAATTGCAACAGTTCCTTTTCCTTTTACTGAAATATAGCCACCATTTCCAATTCTGACCTTTGAGACATTAGTTGGCTTCAAATCCTTGAATAGAGTCTTATCATATGTCATGTGATTCGTACAACCACTATCAATCAATCAACTTTCACTTGATTCACTACTCAAAAAGCATGTGGCCACAAACAATTGGTCCTCCTCGTCTTGATTAGCAATCTGAGCTCCCTCATCATGGTGATTTTTGTTGGGGCAGATCATCGCTCCATGCCCTATCTGGTTGCACTTGTTACATTTTGCATCTGGTCTCCTCCAACATATGAAAGGTGCATGACCTTTTTTGCCACAATGCTAACAAGGTGAATAATTTTTCTTTTTATCCTTACCTTTGTTTTGGTTATTTGCATTGTTTTCGCTGCTTGCTGGTTGATTCTTCTTGAAAAAATCCTTTTTGCTTTCATCAACTTCATGATGTTTGGCGGACAAAGCACCTTCGACAACACGATCTTGCCTCATTAACCTTCGCTGCTCTTGAGCTTGCAGGGCATGTAGCACTTCTGCTAATGTGATTTTCGACAGATCCTTTGTGTTCTCCAATGAAACTATAAATGCTTCATACCTCTCCGGCACCGTTACCAAAATTTTCTCTACAATTCTTGAATCAGCAAAATCACTTCCCAACAACTTTATCTTGTTGGCAATACCCAACAATTTGTTTGAGTATTCTTTGAATGTCTCTGACTCTTCCATCCTTTGAAACTCAAATTCCCTCCTTAAATTCAGCACTTGCATGCTTCATATTCTATCATCTCCAGCGTATTCCTCTTTCAGATAATCCTAAATTGTTTTGGGTGATTTAAGAGTCATGATTCTGATGAATATCATTTGTGAAACGCCAGTGAACAAACATGACCTCGCCTTTGCCTTCTTCATCTTTCTTTCCTTGTGATTTTTAATTTGGACCATGGTGGGATTTTCAGGCAGCGGATATATTTCATAATCATCTTCCACAACATCCCACAAATCCAAAGACTCCATGTAGGATTACATTTTCACTTTCCAAAGATCATAATTCTCTCCATCAAAGATTGGAAGAGTTATGTGGAAAAAACTTGTTTCACCTTCCATGGTACAGGTCCCGTGAGAATAAGACTCTCGATACCAATTGTTGGTTTTGTGGAGAAAATTATAAAAAACAGAGGAGAGAAGAGAGACAATATGTATGCGGAGGAAATATAATTATTTTATTCTCATTCAAATTATTCTCAACAGCGATATAATAAATAGCAAAAGATAAACTAATTAGATAACAAGATATTAGCAAAACAGAATATTAAAACTGACTTACTCCTAAAATATAGGAAACCAACTTATTTACTAAATTCTATTTTAAAAACTAAAAAATAAAATATTATGCAATTACAAAAGTATATCTTCAACTTATTCTTTTATGGCTGACAATTCATAAATGATTTTTGACACTGTTAATGTGTATCCTTTGAGGAAAGCAAAGAGAGACATTTTTACGTGAGAAATAGAGGGCTAAAATGAGTAAGACTAGCTTCGTCACTAGTCCTATAAAATGTAGGACTGAGTTTTAAACATGTAAAAAACAAATCCACAGAATGCACTTCGTCAACTATAGTGCTTTTATCCAACTCGAACATGTAGGTTAATTTTACATTTAACACAAATTACCAACGGGCTAGGTGATTATAGATTATTGAAACTGTGTGAATTAGACTTTTTAGATCTGTTTTCATCACTAGAACAGGTAGGTTGTCAGTTCATGTGAAGGAAAAATATAAATGCTTGTTGACATCTACAGAGATAGGGCAAAAAAAGATTAAAAAATATAGATATGATAAGTAATATGATCCGATAGGAAGAGAGGTGTTCACGGTGTGTTTAAAGTAATGGAATGTTCGAATATCATTACAATGAAAAAATATGTCAGAATTAATTGACTTTAATGTTTGATGCTTTCAAATGTGTTTGACTTTTGAGGTACGAGAACAATGACTTCTTCGACCAATATCGCATTACTGGCAGCCACTCACTTTGTGGAGATCAAGCTGCAGATGAAAGCACTGGTTTTGGTACCATTGGACAGCAAGTGCTGATAGATCTGCAAATAGCAACACCCAAAATTAGTGGCTACTTTGCGGCTACCAAGACACATATTGCTGGCGGTGCAATCTATGCCGTTGCACAATGTGCTGAAACTCTAACACAACACAACTGTTTGGATTGTTTGTCAATTCAACAGATTGGTGTACAAGGTTGTCTTCCCAATACAAATGCCAGGGTAGTCGATCCTTCTGGGTGCTTTATGAGATACTCGGAGATACCCTTCTTTGCTGATAACCAAACCATTGATATCAGCCCCTTCTTAAAACAAGGTACAAAGGCCATAACTCCATTTAATAGATGTTGACTTGAATGAATAAAAATGGACTAGAGTGGTGTCATCTCTTATGGGTATAAAGATAGTTATACATTTTCTTAATGAACACGTTTTCTAACAGACTATATTATTACCCGAAAATGAAATATGCTGAAAAAAAAATTATGAGCTCCACTTCTTCTTTAAGGAGTCTCATTTATAATTTTGCAGTTTCCTTGTCCAGAGGAATTTTGAGAAAATAATGCATGCAGCGAAACTGTAAAAGGTCTTTATCCTGTGATCCAATTTTATATATATTGACATGTAGAGTAAATTGTTAATTTTTACATCATTTACCTTAAAAGTTATACCTAGTGTATATGGTTTATGATTAATTGAGATGCACTGTAAAAAAAATTATGCTTTCAATGCTTAGAAATTAAACTCTAAATTTTAACTAATAGTAAAGGAATGTGTTAAATACGTACCACTTCCACTCTTCATATAATGTAATATCAACATCAACATCTTGAATGGACACGGCATTTGGAATATTTGAGGTCAACTTGTTTTTTTGTCTTGAAGGAGGAGGTTCAAGTAAGAAGTGGTTCATTATTTGTGGTGTTGTTGGGAGTGCAGTCCTAGTTGTGATCCTTCTTTTATTATTTCCCTGGCATAGAAGATCCCAAAGTCCCAAGAGAGTTACTAGAGGTATGACTATTTGGAAAGTCTTTATGTGATACTTTAATTTGCATCCAACTATTACACAATTATCAGCTCTTTTCTTTTTTAAAAAAATAAAAACTATATGAATCCATGACTTTATTCATTTGTAAAGAAAAATCAAAGTTATATTTTACTTAGCAGGTACCATAATGGGAGCAACTGAATTGAAAGGTCCAACCAAGTACAAGTATAGTGACTTGAAAGCTGCAACAAAAAATTTCAGTGAGAAAAATAAATTAGGAGAAGGAGGCTTTGGTGCTGTATACAAGGTAAACTTGAAGTATTCCTCACATTTCAATTGCGATACTATGGAGTTTTTTTTCTTGTTAAATATATTTTTTTATATCTGTAAAATAGTTCATTTTTATTTTATCATCTAAATTTTTTATTATTATTTTATTTTACTACCTAAAAAAATTATATGTTCAATTTTGATACTACATAAAATTTTTAGGTAGTAAAAGAAAAATAAAGTTTAGATAGTAAAACCCAAATGAGCTATTTTACATGTATGAAAAACACATTGAAACATTTTTTTAATGTATACTTGTCAATAACTTATTGTAAGATCAACCAATACTAGTTTGACACAAGTGGTGACACTTTGTGTTATTTAATCAAGTAATTCAAAGTTTGAATTTTCACATCAGGTATAAATTATATTTAGAGAAAAATAGTCACCTTCTTTATGCTCACAGACCTCACAAACATTAGTCAGCTTCCAATAGTGACTACATATATCAATACTGTGTTCAGAAAAAAAAAATGAAAGACAATATTCATTATAAGCAACGCATCTAGTAATAATTTTTAATTTTGATGCTATTAATTGAATAGGGTACCATGAAAAATGGGAAAGTCGTTGCAGTCAAAATATTAATTTCAGGAAATTCCAACCAGATAGATGATGAATTTGAAAGTGAAGTAACAATTATAAGTAATGTTCATCATAGAAATCTTGTTCGGCTTCTTGGTTGTTGCAGTAAAGGCGAAGAAAGAATCCTTGTTTACCAATACATGGCAAACACAAGCCTAGACAAATTCTTATTTGGTAAGTATCAAGTGATTTGTGTAAGTTTTACTTTCTTAACACTATTCTTTACTCCCTTAGACTGTGTTTGATTTAGAGGAGAAAAATAGAATAGATAAAAATAAAAAAATATACATAATTTGGAAGAAAAGAAAAAGTAAAAATAAAATGATATATTTTGTTGTTTGTTTTAAGAGAAATAAGTGAGAAATACTATTAGAAAGTTGTTTAGTAGAGATATAATAGGAAATTAAATATGTTGGTAACTTATTTTCCTATCAAAATCATACCAAACAAATTTCCTCCCCCATTTCTGTCACCGGGAAGTTAATTCCATCGCTTGTACCAAATAAAGACCTAATATTTTTAGCATATAAACTTGCAAACAGGAAAAAGAAAAGGTTCCCTCCACTGGAAAAACCGCTACGATATAATTTTGGGTACAGCAAGGGGATTGACTTATCTACATGAGGAATTTCATGTTTCTATCATACATAGAGATATTAAGAGTGGCAATATCCTCTTGGATGAACAACTTCAGCCAAAAATTTCTGACTTTGGGTTGGTGAAACTCCTACCAGGGGACCAATCTCATCTTCGCACAAGAGTTGCAGGAACATTGTAAGTCCAAATAAAACTCCAATGCCTCAAATTCAAAATTTTAAAGGGTAAAATGTACTTCCCCCATGTATGTGTTTACTTGAATTTCTTGAGATTAGTTTTAACAAAAGAGGTAATTAAAATCTTTCGTGCGAAAATTGTAGCATGTTATATATTTGGGTGTTCTTTATTTAATTACGAACTTTGTATTATATGCACTTGTCAGGGGATACACAGCACCTGAGTATGTAATCCATGGTCAATTATCAGAAAAGGCTGATACATATAGCTATGGAATTGTAGTATTAGAAATCATAAGTGGTCAAAAGAGTACTGATGTGAAATTTGTTGATGATGATGGTGATGAAGAATATCTTCTTCGACGAGTAAGGAATTTCCCATTAATATATACCGAAAATTAGTTGTTTTCTTGTAACATTTTACTATATGAACCTTGGTTTTGACTATAACAGGCTTGGAGGTTGTATGAGAGTGGCATGCTCTTGGAATTAGTGGACAAAAGCTTAGACCCTAATGACTATGATGCAGAAGAAGTGAAGAAAGTCATAGCCATTGCATTGTTGTGCACTCAAGCATCGCCTGCAAAGAGGCCAGCCATGTCTGAAGTAGTAGTTCTACTCAGTTGCAATGAAATACTTGAACATATGAGACCTTCAATGCCTATCTTTTTGAAGTCGAATTTAAGTCCTCACGAAGACATCTCTGCTGATGATTAATTTATAGTTATATGAAGCCAATGAATATTCCTGTCCAGTTCATTATTCTAGATAAGTACAATTATGGCCAGAATTGAAATGTTGGTTTTTATGCAATTACATAGACGAACTTATTTTTAAAAAGTTTGTTTTTCATTTAATGATATAGAAATAATCTTATGGTTTAAAACGTACACTTGGCGAAAAACATTTTATTTTATGTTAGTAAAATGAACTCGATTCTTCAGGAAGAAAAATAAAATAAAGAACTCGATTGAATGATTCTAAAGAATGCCGACATTAAGCTCAAAATGAGCCAGATATAGAGGTTAGTGTGGCTAACAAAAGTAGTTATTAAAGATAGCAGCCACATATAAGGGGTAAATATTTTATTAACAAATATCACTTTCAATATTAGATATTCAATCATGGAGTTGAACATGCATTCCAATTAATTCTGTGATAGATCATTATGCTGTGTGTCAGTGCTAATGAGTTGTGGGTTGTTTTATACATCTTTATCTTTATATATCCGCGTTGACTACACCTCATATAGGTGCACAATGCACTTCACTGTTAAACAAAAGGAATGAAAAACATTATTTTTGTACCAGAGCTTACGACCAAACCTGCAATATTAATGAATACAATGTTAGATATTAATTAGAAAAATAATAATAACAAGTTTTATGAGCCTTAAATTGTGAAAGATGAAAGTTGTAAGGTTGTGAGTTACAAAGTCTTGAATAAGCAATTATGTGAGCATTCAGTATTTTTGAATAAGCAAATTATGTGAGTGGTCACTCTATTCTAGTATAAATAGGGAATCATACTCTTGTATTTTGTGTGACAAATGAAATAAAATCTTCTTCTTCCAACAAAGTGGCATCAGAGCTTGAGTTCTAGAGTGTTGAGAGAGAAACACTTTGTGAGTTGAGAGATGACAAGCAATGGCTAGAGTATGTTTCAATTCCCTCGTCTTACCAAAGAGAATTATGATAATTGGTGTCGTCGCATGAAAGTCTTGTTAGGTTCTCAAGATGCATGGGAGATTGTAGAGAAAGGTTATACCCAACCTCAAAATGAGGCTATTTTGTCACCAAATGAGAAGGAGACTTTGTTGAAGTCAAAGAAGAAGGATCAACAAGCACTTACTTTCATTCATCAAGGTTTGGATGAAGCTATGTTCGAGTTGGTGTCAAATGCAACAACATCCAAAGAAGCATGGGAGATTTTGAAAACCTCCCTTGAAGGTGTTGATAAGGTAAAAAAGGTGTGCCTACAAACTCTACGTAGAGAGTTTGAATCATTGCATATGAAGGAATCCGAATCTATCTCAGATTTTGGCAACAAGGTGTTGGCTATTGTGAACCAAATGAAGAGTTATGGAGAAAATATGGAAGATGTTTGTGTGGTGGAAAAGATCATTCGCTCCTTAATCGCTAAATTTGATTATGTGGTTTGTGCTATTGAAGAGTCTAAGGATTTAGACTCAATGACCGTAGACCAATTGATGGGTTCTCTTCAAGCCTATGAAGAAAGGTTCAATAGAAGACATGATGAGCCATTGGAGCAAGTCCTCAAAGCCAAAGCTTCTTTGAAAGAAAATGGGGGAGAAAGTAGTCAAAAAGCACGTGGACGTGGAAGAGGACGTGGTCGTGGACGTGGTCATGGCCAAGGAAGAGGAGGAAGAGGAGATCGTGATAATTTTGACAATAATGAATGGAGGAGCCATCAATCCACTAGAAGTCGTGGAAGAGGTAGAAACAATTATGAAAAAGCATATGAAAGGAGGTATGATAAATCTAATGTTGAATGTTTTAATTGTCATAAATATGGACATTACTCTTGGGAGTGTAGAACAAATGTTGAAGAGAAGGTCAATCTTGTTGATGATAAAGAAGATAAAGAAGTTGAAGAGTCAACACTACTACTATCACTTAATAATGGTGAGAAGGAAGACAAATGCTTATGGTATCTTGACAATGGAGCAAGCAATCATATGTGTGGATGCAAAGAGAAATTTGTGGAACTTGATGAGAAGGTGAAAGGAAATGTTTCTTTTGGAGATTCTTCCAAGGTGCAAATCCAAGGAAAAAGTACCATTTTAATTTCTTTAAAAGATGGTACTCACAAATTAATCACGGATGTTTACTATGTTCCTAAACTAAAAAGCAATATTTTGAGTTTGGGACAACTTGTTGAAAAGGGGTATGAAATTCATATGAAAGATTGTTGTTTATGGCTTCGAGATAAAAATTCTAATTTGATTGCCAAGGTGTTTATGTCAAGAAATAGAATGTTCACTTTGAACATTTAAACCAATGAAGCAAAATATTTGAAGGCTAGCATAAAAGATGAATCATGGTGTTGGCATATGAGATTTGGTCACTTGAAATTTGGAGCACTAAAATCCTTAGGAGAGGAGAAGATGGTGAAAGGGATGTCTCACATCAACCATCCTAATCAATTGTGTGAAGCATGTCTCCTTGGAAAGCATGCAAGAAGGAGTTTTCCAAAAGAAGCTAATTCAAGAGCAAAGGAGCCTCTCCAACTTGTTTACACCGATGTGTGTGGCCCAATCAATCTTCCTTCATGTGGTAACGATAAATATTTCTTGCTTTTTATTGATGATTATAGTAGAAAGACTTGGGTTTATTTTCTAAAGCAAAAATCTGAGGCATTTGTAGCTTTTAAAAATTTTAAAGCTCTTGTGGAAAAGGAGAGTGGTTATGTAATCAAAGCTCTAAGATCCGATAGAGGTGGCAAATTCACATCAAAAGAATTTAATGAATTTTGTGAAAAATATGGGATTCGTCGCCCTCTAACGGTTCCTAGATCTCCACAACAAAATGGGGTAGCGGAGAGAAAAAATAGAACTATTCTTAATATGACTAGATGTATGTTGAAGGCTAAAAATATGCCAAAGGAATTTTGGGCCGAAGCTGTTGCATGTGCCGTTTATTTGTCCAATCGCTCCCCAACAAAGAATGTCAAAGATCAAACACCACAAGAAGCATGGAGTGGAGTGAAGCCAAGAGTTGATCATTTAAGAGTATTTGGGAGCATTGCATATGCTCATGTACCCGACCAAGGAAGATTCAAGCTTGATGATCGGAGTGAGAAACATGTGTTCATTGGCTATGATGCAAGCTCAAAAGGCTACAAATTGTACAATCCAAACAATGGAAAGACAATTGTGAGCCGAGATGTCAAGTTCTATGAAGAAGGCACATGGAATTGGGAGGAGAAAGAAGACACTTATGATTTTTTCCCGTACTTTGAAGAAATAGATGAAGAAGCCTTGACTCCAAATGATTCAACTACAGCACTTTCACCAACTCCTTCAACCAATGAAGCCTCATCATCTTCCGAAGGGAGTTCAAGTGAAAGGCCAAGAAGAATGAGAAATATTCAAGAATTATATGATGAAACTGAAGTTATAAATGATTTGTTTTGTCTTTTTGTTGACAGTGAACCCTTAAACTTTGATGAAGCAATGAAAGACAAAAGGTGGAGACAAGCCATGGAAGAAGAAATCAAAGCCATTGAGAAGAACAACACTTGGGAGTTATCAAGCCTTCCCAAAGGTCATGAAGCAATTGGAGTCAAATGGGTGTTCAAAATCAAGAAGAATGCAAAAGGAGAGGTTGAGAGACACAAAGCAAGACTTGTAGCTAAAGGTTATAAACAACAATATGAAGTTGATTATGATGAAGTGTTTGCACCGGTTGCCCGCATGGAAACCATTCGTCTTCTTATTTCTTTGGCAGCTCAAATGAAGTGGAGAATTTTTCAGCTTGATGTAAAATCGGCATTTCTAAATGGCTATCTTGATGAAGATGTCTATGTTGAACAACCAATGGGTTTTGTCATCGAAGGTCAAGAAGGAAAAGACTTGAAATTGAACAAGGCGTTATATGGTCTAAAGCAAGCACCGAGGGCATGGAATACTCGCATTGACAAGTACTTCCAGGACAATGGGTTTGTTTGTTGTCAAAATGAGAATGCTATTTATGTTAAAACTTTTAATAATGGTGATGTCTTATTTATTTGTCTTTATGTGGATGACCTTATCTTTACCGGCAATACCCAAATTTGTTTGAAGACTTCAAGGAGTCCATGTCTCGTGAATTTGATATGACAGATATGGGACTCATGTCATATTACTTGGGAATGGAAGTGAAGCAAATGGAGAATGATATCTTTGTCTCACAAGAAAGCTACACACAAGAAGTGTTGAAGAAATTTAATATGCTTGATTGCAATCCCGTGAACACACCTATGGAAGGTGGCTTGAAGTTATCAAAGTTTGATGAAGGAGAGAAGGTAGACTCCACGATCTTCAAGAGTCTTGTGGGGAGTTTAAGGTATCTAACCAATACAAGGCCCGATATTCTATATGCGGTGGGAGTTGTGTGTCGCTTTACGGAGGCTCCTACCTCTCCTCATCTAAAAGCCGCAAAAAGAATTCTTCGTTACTTGAAAGGTACAATTGCTTTTGGATTATTTTATTCTCCCTCCAATAACTATAAGCTTGTGGGATTTTGTGATAGTGATTTTGCCGGAGATGTTGATGATATGAAAAGTACTACTGGATTTGTATTTTTTATGGGTGATTGTGTTTTTACATGGAGTTCTAAGAAGCAAGGCATTGTGACACTTTTTACTTGTGAAGTCGAGTATATAGCTACAACTTCTTGCACATGTCATGCCATTTGGCTAAGAAGATTGTTGGAGGAACTTCAGTTGTTGCAAAAGGAAAGCACAAAGATCTATGTTGATAATAGATCTGCACAAGAGCTTGCCAAGAATCCGGTGTTCCATGAACGAAGTAAGCATATAGATACAATGTATCATTTCATTAGAGAGTGCATTACAAAGAAAGAAGTAGAGTTGACTCATGTGAAAACTCAAGATCAAGTTGCGGATATTTTCACCAAGTCTCTCAAATTTGAAGATTTTCGAAGATTGCGAGCAAGACTTGGTGTGCAGAAGAATTTTCCAATTAAGGGAGGATGTTAGATATTAATTAGAAAAATAATAATAACAAGTTTTATGAGCCTTAAATTGTGGAAGATAAAAGTTGTAAGGTTGTGAGTTACAAAGTCTTGAATAAGCAATTATGTGAGCATTCAGTATTCTTGAATAAGCAAATTATGTGAGTGGTCACTCTATTCTAGTATAAATAGGAAATCATACTCTTGTATTTTGTGTGGCAAATGAAATAAAATCTTCTTCTTCTTCCAACATACAAGAGTTCAACATTCCATATACAATATTCTAGAATGAAGCAAATCGAAGTTTCCTACCAAACCACAACACATGCACTCCCCAACCATCCATGGTCTGAAACCAGCAGCATTCAAATTCAAGCACACAATCAAGTTTGAGGAAGAAGAAGAAGAAAGGTTTAGGAGGTTGTCGGTGGCGAGGGTTTGGTAGGGAAGGGTTGGGGAGCATTGGCAAGTTTGCGTAGTTTCTGACAAAGTGAGTTTTGCATAGAGGACAGGGAGGTTCTTAAAACCCTATTACGTAGGTTATCTGTAAAATTATACTTTTTACATCGGTTAACCAATGCAGAAAGCTTCAAAATATTTACAAAATTGTTGCTGCCTTCTTTCTCACATTGGTTATCAATAAATCAATGTTCGTAAAAGGACATCGTATCAAACCCCTTTTGCACTAGTGCACGTTTCCCGTTTCTGTAGTCTCGTAAATAGGACGGATTCTATGGTGGACAAGAAGCTCCTATTGTTTATGGTGAACTAGTTTTAATCACCATTGGATTCAACTCATCTCCATGGTTGTAATCTACATCCTCACATCTCCATGGTTGTAATCTACATCCTCACAGACTGAATTTATTCCTCCCCAAATCCTTTTTCACTCCACCCTCATTTGTTCCTCACAACCATGACACCCTTCATCATCACCGTCGTCAACATCCAAATGCCGCTTGGAGCAGCAACCACATGGTGAGAATGTTTCTCGTAATGGACTGAAACCAAACGTTAGGGTGTTGATTATTTATTGCTAAATGCTTTTGGGTATAGTTTCATCTGATTAATGATTAGTTGGAATAGAGGAAGGGTTGTTGGGAAGAGGAAGAGACGGTGGTGCGGAGGGTGCACTGCACGGATGGACCTTTCTAGCTAATAGAAGAGCATCTATATTGAATGGCCGCTGCGGTTGCGGTGCCTTGAACTACTGCTGTTGTGATTATGGCTGCTCATGCCGGTGGGACCAATCTGAAAGTGGTGGAAGTTAGGAACAAGGGCGATCCTAAGTGTTGTTTTCAAGCGTTACAAGAAACAATTTTAATTTCCACTAAAAATTAAACTCCGATTTATATGTGATATTTTGTATCTGTGTATATTTGGCGCGTAGGAAAAATATTTTGTATGTAATATACATTTATTTATAGTTTAAAATGCTTGAACAATATTAGGGACCTTTACTTATTGTTTCTCCTTTAATTAAGCTCTGGAGACAAGTCATAAAAGAAGGTTATATTCGTGGAGTGCAGGATCTAATGGGGGCGAGACTACATAAGCATGTACAATTAATGTAGATTAATTTAAACCATAAATAAATCATGAGTCTCTTATCCACCATATAGAATTAGTCCATAAATAAATACAACCATTGCAAACTATAATTATAGTTTTTTTTCTTCTTCTTCTTATATATATACACGAACGCGTATAAGTGTGAGAAAAAGAAAGAATTAAATTATTTTAAGAGTAATTTATCTGCCACCTTCATTTCTTTAATCTAACAAATAAACAAATTAATCATTAGAACCCTTAGACTAAGAAAATTATGCGTCGAGATAAAAAAAATAACTGTTTTAAAATTATCAGGCTTCAAGATATTCTAGGATTAACACTATACCATCAAAATCACTTGTCAAATACCCTGTCTCATTCTCTTGTCTCATCCAATAAAATGTTGTCACGTCATTAATGATTACAAGTCAGTGATAATGGATGATTAACAATGTTGTCCTTTTGGTTATTCTCCGTCTCGAGTCTCGACCACATTCTCCGTTAAAATGCCGCCGAAAAAAATTTGAGGCATCCAATCCGATGAGGAAGACTCCGTTGCTAATCAATGTCAACCCTAGGATCATCCTTAGACATGATCCTACACGGTGTACAGTTGTTCTGTTTTGGACGAACCCTAGCAACAACCCCGATGTCAGCCACCCAGCAGATAAAAACAAAACTTTTGATTACCCAAAAAGCAAAACTCACTTAACACCAACCCCAACAATAAAAATAGTAAGAACATGTGATTATTGAAGGGTAAAATAAAGAACTTAACAATAAGAATCGGCCAAATTAGTCGAAGCAATTTGTGCAGTGAAGGGTAGAAAAGCGGTGGTTGAAAGGGAAACCATGGTAATGGGGAATGGAGTTGGAAGAATGAATGAATATAAGTGCATGTGTGTGCCGGGGGGAGGTTATGGAAGAAGTTTCGTACTTCATAGAAGATGGCAGTGTAAGAGTATTTTCAATGGGATGTTTATATGATTTGTTTAATTTTATATAATGTTGTTTAAGCTTCTTTTTTTCCACTAAAGCATTGATGTGAAGTTATTTATATGTTATATAAGTGCCATTGCTTAACAACATTGTACTGTAAAAAACATATTTTAAAGTATCACAGGACTCATTAAATTAATTTAAACATTATTTTAGCAATATTGATATTGGAGTAAATTTTTGTTAAAAATACTTAAATTTATATGGAATTATAAAACCTATAAAATTATTGTTGGAAATAATTTAAGTCCCACATCGGTTAAAAGTAATCTCACATTAGAATATATAAATAAGGGACAACCTCACTCCTTGAATTAGTTTTTGGGGTTGAGTTAGACCTGTTACATTATTCATTTTTCTACGATGATAAAAAAAATCAATAATGCAGTAAAAAAAAGATTAAAAAAATCAATAATTGAAATTGTAATTAAATGCATGTACATGCATAATAAATTATTTTATATAAATTACAATAGTTAAATTTTTATTTTATTACTGAAAAGAAAGTGACGTAAAATTGGCGTAAAATATTTTATTTTTTATAAGTAAATGAACTCTCGATTCTTCAGAGAGAGAGAGAGAAAAGACTTGATTGAATATTACATTAAAGGAATGCCAACGTTAGGCGCAAGTTGTGCCAGATCTAGAGGTTAGTGTGGCTAACAAAAGTAGTAAAATTAGCCAGCAGCCACATAAAGGGTAAATATTTTATTAACAAATATGATTTCCAGTATTAGATCGATATACAATCGTGGAGTTGAAGTGCATTGCAATTCTATTATAGATCATTATTTTAATCTTAAATCTTAATTATGCACATGCAAAGGTTGCTTAGCAGCTTATCCTCTCATTGACTACACCTCATATAGGTGCACGATGCACTTCGTTGTCATCATAATTCAAAACACATTCCATGGTAAGAATATAAAAATCATTGTCTGCCGTCTCTCCGACTTGGATATTATCTTGAAGAAATTATTAATCCGAATCATTACATGTCCAATATTTCAGTGAAATTTTAAATTATAGGTATTCAAATTATTTAATTTATAAAAAATAATGAGTAACACTTGATAACATATTACATGTTGTATAACAATTTATTGAGACTATGATGTATAATAGTCTTAGATCACTTCGTAATTTCTCATTAGCCTTAGTGCACCGCATGAACATATATATAAGTAACTAGAATTTTTTCTTATGAGGCCTATATCAACCAGTCTTTTGAACCTTAGATATATATACCTATCGAGATAATTTGAGAATCCCAGGAAAATGGTGCAACTCAAGATCGTAGCCTTAACCTTGCTGGTGTTCTAGTGGTCATGGTGGAGCTTTGAGGGTGCAGTTGGAGACCCTCAACTCCTTTTACTCACATCGGAGTGCAGCGGATTCACGGTACCGAACTTGTCCAATTTCTACCAAAATCTAAACGCAAGTTTGGAAGACCTGAGAGCACAGGTGAGCAACCAAAGCCAACACTTCGCCAAAGCTCAATCAACTAGCTGAACCCTGTCTACGCCGTGTTCCAATGCAGGAACTACCTCTCCAACAATGACTGCGCCACCTGCTTTGTCGCCATTGCCACCAAATCCGTGACTGCTCCACTGGAACCAACAACAGTGCCCGTCGTTTATGGCGGCTGCTTCCTCAGGTACACATTCATCTAATATTTGTTCAATATTCCATTCTTATATGGCTGCTAATTCAAAAATGATTTTTTGACACTCTTGGTGTGTACCCTTTGAGAGAAAAGAAAGAATTTTAAGTAACAAATAGAGGGGTACAAAATGAGTAGGACTGAGTTTTAAACATGTAAAAAAGAAACAGTGTGCTTAGATCAAATGTCACAAGATTGTTCCAACTTAATTAGTATATTGAGTTTAAATTTTGGATATTTAACTACTTAAGTATTTGAAGAGAATGAGTTTTCACACTTACGTTTTCTTCCTGTAGAAGATACATATGATTTATAAAAAAAAAAAAAAAAAAACAAACTATAGACTTCTCTCTATATTTTTCTCTTTTTAAACATAGACTTTTCTCTTTATTTTTCTTAGTTTTTTATTTCTCTCCTTTTTATTGTCTAAAAAATTAAAGGTTAAATTAACACAAATTACAAACAAACTAGATGTTTATAGATTATCGATCGAGACTGTGTGGATTAGACTTTTTAGATATGTTTTCATTACAAGAACATTTAAGTTGGTAGTTCATGAAACTAAGTCAGAATTGACTTTGATGTTTAATGCTTTCAAATGTGTTTCACTCTTAGGTAAGAGAGCAATGACGTACTTCTTCGACCACTTCAGTTACAAGCTTTGTGGAAATCAGTTTGTAGATGTGTTAGTATTAGCAACCAAAATTCTAAATGAAATGAGAGAAATCACACACACACAAACACAAGAGATTTAACGAGGTTTGACAAGTATGCCTACATCCTTGGGAGCAGAGTGACAGTTTCTATTTCTTATTCATAAACAATAGGGTTACATCACAATATATAATATCACGTGTACCGTGAGCTTTACCTGTACCCTCAACCTGCTTCGTAACCCAACAACAGGTGACTTTTTCCCTCAGCTCCAACATTTTCCCAACCCATAAAATATGAGTCATGCACAACAATCTTCACCTTGGCGAATATTCAGCCCTGTGGAAGATAAATAGCAAATCCACGTTGGTCTTTTGGGTTGGGGGTCTTGTCACGTCTAGCACTAAGCAACATTCAACAAGTCCAAGCAACGCTTGAACCTATCAGTTGTGATCGTCTTGGTTAACATATCAATTGCATCCTCTAATGTATGAACCCTTCTAAGCAAAATCTGGCCAAATGTTATCAACTCCATGATCTTTTCTAAATCAATAACACTCAGACTATCACAATGCAACTAAACTCCACCTTACTCAATGCCTAGTTCCTTCACTAGCTCTACTAACCACACAACTTCCTTGCTAGCCTCTACTACTGACATGTACTCCACTTCAATTGTTGACATTTCCACAAGTGATTGAATAATGAACTTCCAATAAACTGGTCCACTTGCAAGAGTAAAGACATATCCTATTGTAGACTTTTTATCATCTAGATCACCAACATAGTCATAATCCACATACCTTATGACCAAAGGATCACCTTGCTGACTACCAAACATAATACCACGACCGATTGTACCCTTCATTGCCTCCCAATGTCGCATGCCTGGGTTACACATAGACTTGCAAACTTGGCTTACATCATCTGCCAAATTCGGTCTAGTGCACACCATTGCATACATCAAGCAACCAACTGCACTGGCATAAGGAACTTTTTACATGTAATATTTGTCTTCAGACATTTATCTATAGAAAGCTTAAAGTGTTTTGAGTACTCACAGGCTTCACATTGTTCATAATGAACATGTCTAACACCTTCTCAACATAACCCTGTTGTGAGAGCCACAATCATTTGGATTTCTTGTCCCTGTGAATCTCCATCCTAAGAATTGTTTGGGCAGGACCCAAGTCTTTCATTTCAAACTCCTTGCTTAACAATGATTTCAACTCATTCACATCATACAAATGGTTACCAAAAATCAACATATCATCAATATATAGTAGTAAAAAAATATAAAAGAGCCATCATCAAGGCTTGTCACATAAATACAACAATCACACTTACATCGCCTGTAGCCAATCCAAACATGTAGGAATCAAACTGCTTGTATCATTGCCTTGGAGACTGCTTCAATCCATACATTGGCCCTTTCAACTTACAAACCAACTGATCTGGTCCACCTTTAGTAAACCCCTGTGGCTGCTTAATGTAAATTTGCTCCTCTAGATCACCGTGAAGAAAGGTTGTCATTACATCCATCTGCTCCAAGTGCATCTCATGACTAGTTACCAAGGCTAGCACAATCTTGATAGAAGTTTGTCTCACGACTAGGGAGAAAATCTCATCATACTCAACCCCTTTTTGTTGTGCATACCCATTTTGCTACTAGGCGAGCTTTAGGTCTTGGACTGCATGCTTTTGCACTGTCAGGAATTACCAACAACTTGCCTAGGTCCACCTGAACCTCCATGGAGTTGGGGAAAGCTCTATCAAACACTACCATAGTTGTATTAATTATCTTAGAAACTAGACCCCAAGACTTGAACCCCTTCACACCTTTGGAATAACCTACGAAAACACATTTTTTATACTTTGGATCAAATTTAGGTCTTTCATCACTAGATATATGCACAAAATCAGAACACTCCACACTACAAGGAAAATGACTTTTACCTACAGTCAAAATCTATCACTAGAAGTCCAAAATCCGTAGGTAGATGTATAAAGGACTTTGTCCTACAGACGTTTTTTGCGTCAACTTTGAGGGATATACAGTGACAACTAATAGTCTGTCACTATAGGCTTTACCTATGGATATATTTTTACCTACAGTCAAATTTAACTATCACTATAGGTAACACCTACTATTTCAAATGTGTAGGTAAAAGATATTAATTTATACATATAATCTCTAACTATAGGTAAAAGTCAATTTACTTGTACCTACGGTCTTCTGTAGGTATATGTCATATAATAATAATAAAACTAGTTCCTAATTACACTCTTTGTTGATTATAATTTTTAATTAAATATACATGAGCTTATTATTATGCTGCACAAAGTTAGAGATCTGCTACAACATGGCCTTTGAAAAGTTACAACAACCTGCTACATACAATTAAATTTTTGTTAGCCTAATTTGTGATTATTGTAACTAGATTGTGTGCTTTTTAACATATTGCAGCCCTTGATTCATTGTCATTGTGAAATGATCTAGCATTAGTAGTGCTATAGAAAATTTTCCAATTCACTTTGCCTTATTTTTTAGTACCATGTGCATAGTCCTTCCTAAGTGTATATTTTTGGTGCACCATGACCCTCTTTACATGGAGGGAATCATCACTAAAATGTAACAAGTTTCTAAATTTCTAAATGTATAAAAGAGTTAATTCGAGTTGATGGACAAATAGACAAAGTAAAAACCAAACACTTGAACATTTTGTCGTCGGCTCACATCTTCATTACCATCTAAATCATGTTCCTGAAATAACATTTTGTCACCGGCTCGCATCTTCATTACCATCTAAATTTCAACTAACCTCTAGTTAAGATTGTTTGTAGTTTGATGATCTTTACTAGTAGAACCATTTGTAGGTACCTAAATTAAAAGAATGTTTTTTCTTTGTAAAGTATCATATCATAGTTAAATCGTTGAATAAGTAGAATTATAAATTCATACCTCTTGATCTATAGCTTCTAAGACTTGATTAATTTGTGGATCTTCTGCAAATCGTACTTTAAGCACAGCTACAAGGTTTCCAAGCAAATTCTCCAACTTTTGAATTTTATTGTTTGCATAAGAGCTTTGAGATGAACTTGCTTGATGTGGAAGCTTGCCAAGACAATGCACACGTCCTCTTTTTTTAGGTCCTTTGACTTTTGAATATATATCATTTGTCCAATTAGTAGAATCTTGGGTGCTTTGTAAATTTTGCGAACTCTCTGCTTCAACCATTTTCTTTTTTAGTTCATCCTACATAAATACACCTTATAAATTATTATCATACATCAATATCCTGAATACTTCAATATCACTAAACAAAACTCATCTCCACATTAGTTACTCCCCCTCACCCCATAACCTTCTATTAGAAAATTGAGCAAAAGAAAGAAAAAGTATTGAAATAAAAATTAAAATTCTTACAATTATAATAGCAGCCTTTTCAGTAACAATGCTTCCATCTTTTCGAGTTCGACTGTCAATATAAATTTTTGCCCTAGAAGGTTGCACTCCCTTAGCCTTTGTTGTCTAACATTAGTTTAAAAAAATCAATCATCCTATTTGTATTAAGCAATTTAATAATAAAAAATATAAAAAAGATAAACCATCTCATGAATCCGTCTTGGAAGATTATTGGTTCCCATGCAATGCAAGTCTTCATATTTTAAGCGGCTCCTTTTGTTGATGTTGTTTATTTTCTATAACCAACAAATATAGAAAGTCAATAATAAAAATAAACATATAATATATAATTTTTATGTTAGCAAAAGGTTGGTGACATTGTCATGTATACCTGTCCTTTCTCAGAGCACCAATAATATACTAAATCACGATATTGAGAAGGATCAACCCTTGGATCTGGGATGTGAGCAACCATTTCCTCCTTAGTTTTGCTCTCATCATATCCTTTTGATTTCAGTTCATATTTAAATTGCCTCCATTTCAGACTCATGTCATCAATCAATATTTTCTTTGTTTGTTAAATTAATTCAAGAACAAATCGAAACTTACTCTATTATGAGTATCATTAACAAACAAAAAAGATCATTTTGTTAGACGTTAGAAGACATAAAATTTTATAAGAAGCAAGATGAAACAACACTTATAAAGTTTTATACCAGACCTGAATTAATTCAACCATGTCAGTAATATAGTCCTTAGACATGTCTTTCCAGCTAAGAAAATTAATAGGAGCACATTGGTGTCTCCTTACCAAGCTCCCAATTGCATTCAGTAGAGTTTTCCCTTCCTAACCCATAGGATTGCCCCAATGATCTACTTCAACAAGTATGAATTCTCCATCTAGCGAGTCCCACACATCTAGTATATGTGTATAACCTCTGGTTTTCTTTTTACCTAAATCATTCATGGATATGACATTTATCAAACACACACACACACAGATTTGAACTATATGGAAAAAAGAAACTCACTAGTAAATTTAATCTTATCATATTCTAAAAGATATTCAACTCAAACAGAATTGTACATATAATTCTAACCCAAAAAAGCATATGTGTATAAATACCTTTAGTTGAACTTTCACTTGCACTTTCAAGAGAAGTATGAGACTGAACATAACTATATTCGGCAAATTTACCGTACAGGGCTTGTTTTACAAACAATTTACCAAAGGGGGTTCGTTTCTAAACAAATAACATGCAGGGTCTCTTTCCGACGTGGGTGCCGCCATTAACACTGGCGGGAAGCTTGAACCGCCAGTGCCAATGGCGGTAAGGAGGGTACCGCTAGTCCCACTTGCGGGACATGTGCTGAGTAGGAGAGAGGTGAGGGTGTGCCGCTGATGGCAGCTGCGGGACAAGTGAGAGAGTGGGTGCCGCTGATGGCAGCTGCGGGACGTGTGCGGCACAGCTGGTGCCGCCAGCAGTGGTTGCGGGATGGGGAGAAGTGTCCCGCCCTTGGAGATGGCGGGACAGGTGAGAGAGTGGTACCGCCAACCACCACTGCGGGACAGGGGGAGAGAGAGAGAGAGTGTGTGGGTACCGCCAACAGTGGCTGCGAGACAGGGCAGAGAGGATTTGTTCTGAGAACCAGCTATCTTCACTTCACGTGAATGAAGGCTTTGTTTACTTAATGTAAACTTTTATTACTCTCTCACTTTCATAATCATGTATTAAAAATTGAAGTTTTAATCTTAAACATCAACTTTTTATAATTATAATGTAATGATTAAAATTAATTTTTCTCATTTTTCATTTAATACATGTTTATCATATTATTATATACAGCATGCAAGCATGCATATAGACACACGTATAAAGAGAGATAGAGAGATAATAATGTTTGTTTTTCCAAAATGTTCAAGTAGTAGGAAAAGCCAAATCATGAAAAAGGTGAGGGTATCTTTTCATCTTTTACCTTTTTATTTATTTAGAAGACTGAAAACATTTTTGTAGGAATAAACTAAAAAATTATTCTGTTCAAAGAACATGCAAAACAAAAAAAATATACTCTTTCATGCACAAATTAAATATTTTTTTTCTCATTTTGATTTATCTTTTTAGTTTTAATTTTTTTTATAATTTTGAACACATTTTTTATTCTTGTTTCTATACAACTAAACAAGAAGAGAACAATACTAATTTTCTTATCTTTTATTTCTTTCTTATCATACAATTTGAAAAAAAAAAGGATTTATATATTTTGTATTCCTTTTCCTTCCTTATTTTTCTCTTCTTATACTTTTTTTCCCATAAATCAAACATACAGTTCTCTATATAATAATAATAATTTTAAACCACTCCACTTGCATAGATTTGATGGGACTGAAGCTTGGAATTGATGCTCAATGAGGAGACTCAAGCCTGATGCAGTTACGGTTCACATGCATTGAAATTTTTTTTCTATGCAGACTAGGGAGGAGAATAGGGCACTGTATTGGATAGAGAAATCATAAATGACATGCATGCATGACAGCTTAATCAGCTACGCATCAGCTACGCATGTAGGAGGTGACTTCCATACAGAGTTACTTTAATAATGGTGTACCTTGCTTTTTGCTAAAAAAATTCTTTAAATAGAGCAAACTTGAATCACACTCTGCACTTGCATAGATTTGAGACCGAAGAGAGTATTGTGAAAGAGGAAGAAGCAGTTTTGAAGTTTGATTCTATAGTAAGTAAGGATGTTTTATATTTATTTAATTAAAGTTTTCTATCATTTTGTTTATTTATGATGTACAAATTTTTTATTTTGAAGTAACAAATATTATGGTTAGAATGAAATTTGAAGCTCAAATTTAAGTGTATTAATTTTGTAAATTACATTTTAAATTTTAAAAATATTAGTAGTAATTATTTGTAAGCCTTTTTGTTAATGGTTTTTGCGTCTGAATTATTATTTGACATATAATTTAATTTAAGACGAAAAATAATTACATGCTATTTCTTAAGTATTTTGTTGTTTGGTCTGAGTAAGAAGTATTATTTTACTTGTAATAAAATTTAATATAAGTTAACAAAAAGAAATTGTAATTTTAATTATAAAAACAATAAGAAAAATATTACCAATTTTAAAAGTCCCGTCATTTAAATTTACTAACATGGGAATAACAATTTTTCGTGACTATATTTATTAGTAATTTATTGATTTTTAATAATCATAAAAGAAGTTTACTTGGATTTTTAGATTATTTTATACTAGATCAGGTCTAATACTTGTCCAATTTTCGAAAAATAGTAGGTGAATATTTTTTCTCTCCAAGCAATCACTAGTGCAGAAAATTAAAAAATATAGTTGAATTAATTCTTTAACACTCACTAATTTTGTATCTCTTTGTTTTTATCACATATATCATATTAGTTATTATACTTGAATTGTATATGTTTCTTTTATCTCCTTGTCTCACTAAGTTTTAAATTAGTTGTTCACCGAGTATTTTTTGCCTTACATATACACGCATGTAATTTAATTAATTAACCATTGAGACTATTAAGTAGAGATGGAGGAAAAATTACGCCTTATTTATCTGTGTCCTCCATTCCTATATATAGATAGTATACTTTCCTACTAATTTTGTCATATGTATATATATATATGATATATCCTTCATTACCAAATATATGTCATTTGAGTTAAGTAAGTTCTTCTCGTTAATTAGTAATGAAAAACGACTTCGAAGATACAAATATGGGGGCGCCTAGGCGTGTTGGCCATGTTTCGTCTGAAATTTTTTTAAGTGTAATCCTTTCATTTATAACCCTTCCATTTTGTGTTTGTCTGAAATTTTTTTTTAAGTGTAATCCTTTCATTTATAACCCTTCCATTTTGTGTTTGTCTGGAATTTTTTTGAAAAAAATTGGAATTTTCCATAAATTATTTAATTAGAGTACTTTTTTTTAGAATAAAGTATGAATGTGAAGTTTAAGTTTAATAGAGGAAGCAAATAAATATTTGATATTTAATTGAAGTAATGATTTTATTTGTTAGACTAATATTTGAAGGCAAAGTTTAAGTGAATTAATTTTTTTAATTAGAATTTTTATAATAAAATTAGTATGAGTAATTATTTATTTTAAAACTCCTATTGTTATGATTAATTATTATTAATTTTGATGATGTAGGTATATCATGAATTCAATTATTACAGTGTTGTATTTCAATGGAAGAGTATATGAAGACAGTGATGGTGTAATATTTGAAGGCAGTAAAAAGGCCATTCAGATTAAACGCGGAATTAGTTTCAATGCTTTGAAAAAAAAAATTGGAGATAAGGTAAAGTTAGAAAATAATGAAATTATTTCTACTATAAGTTGTAGATTTTTAGTTTCAGGAAAATATGTTGCATTGCAAATTTGTGATGACGAAGATGTTGAAACTATGATCGAAAGTTTTCAACAACAACAACAAATGTCAGTTTTAGAATTGTACGTAGAAAAGGATGTTGCTGGTGGTTCGATGTTTCATGCTGCAAATTCTGTTACGTCATGTGGACGTAATGTATCTCATCATGAATCGGAACTGCCAAGAAATATAAGTAATTTACATGATGATGAAGATGATGATGATGACGATTACCTTGCATCTAACTCATACGTTGAAGAGTCGTTCAATGAAGATGATAGTGATGATGGAATATCTGATACAGACGATGAAGTCACTGACATCGTTGAACCAGTTTCAATTGTTCACCCAACCGAAGGTAAATGTTTGTGAAATACAAAATTAGTTTAATACATCTATCTTTTTATGAGAATTGTATTTAATGGTAACTAAATAGGAGTAGTTTGTTGACATGATTTTTTTTTTAAATTATTAGGTGTACCACAAATTCAAAATCCATTTTGGAATGATGCTATGCATTATAATAATATCAATTGGAGTCATCCGGACGAGGAGGACATTTGTGGTCTGGACATGCCAACGACTTTTAATGTTGGACAAGAATTGTATGTTGGCATGGATTTTGACAGTAAAGATGCGGTAAAAAATGCACTGAACAATATGTGATGAAGGTGCATCAAACTTTTAAGGTTGTTGAAACGAAATCACACAAATATATCGTTTGTTGTCCCAACAACACCGAAGAGTCTCCTTGCCCTTTTTATATGAGGGCAATTTTATCCAAAAAAACTGATGCATGGAAAGTGACACAATGGGGTGGACCGCACACATGTCTAAATATGACTATGACACAAGACCATGAGAAGCTTGATTCAAATTTAATTGCGACTTGCGTAGTAGGTACGTTTTTTATGTTCATATTATCCTACTTTTGTGTTATTTGTTATTTTAATTTGTAATTTTATTTAGTATTTGAATTACAGGCATGATCAGAGAAGATCCATCAATAAAAATTTCTTTGATTCAAGAAAGGATAAATAGTGAATTTTCCTATAAGGTTTCATACAGAAAAGCATGGATGGCCAAACAAAAGGCGATTGCAATTGAATATGGCGATTGGGAAGAGTCGTATGCGAAACTCTCGTCATGGCTAACACACATGCAAAATCATTCTCCTGGCTCTTACTTTCAAATACTACATGACGATTTTATTGTTGGTAATAGGGTAAGTCGCGAACATCGTCAGTTTCATCGAGTATTTTGGACATTTGGTCAATGCAAAGAGGCTTTTAAGTACTGTAAGCCAATCATACAAGTTGACGGCACACATTTATACGGCAAATACCGTGGGACCCTATTAATGGCCACATCGCAAGATGGAAATGGTGGTGTTCTTCCTCTAGCATTCGCCGTGGTCGAAGGCGAGACGCTAACAGCATGGTCATGGTTTTTGGCCCACTTGCGTGAACACGTCACAGATAAGAATGGAATTTGTCTAATATCTGATCGTCACGCGAGTATAAAGTCTGCTGTCGCTAACGAACATCTTGTTGGCAACCTCCCCACGGTTATCATGTGTACTGCGTCCGACACATAGCCAGCAATTTCAATCGCAAATTCAACAACGCGAAACAAAAAGAGATGTTCAAGAAATTGGGTAAGGTTGATTTTATACATTAATTTAATTTGAGTTTGATGTCTACGTACAACTTTTGATGATAACAAATTTGATGCAGCGTACACTCCTTGCAAGCATGTGTTTGATCAAAACTTAGAAAAATTTCGTCAACTGAGTCCAGCCATAGCAAGATGGATTGATCGCATTTCAAAGGAAAAATGGAGCATGGCTTACGATACATCTGGACGACGATATGGTCACATGACAACCAACCTATCAGAATGTGTGAATAAGGTGTTGAAAGATTGTCGCAGCATTCCAATAACAGCGTTGGTCAAGTCAACATATAGTAGGTGCCGAAAGTACTTTGTTGATCGTGGTCGCCAAGCCCAAAGACAATTAAGAGAAGGCCAAGTTTATTGTTCTAAGCTTGTTACAGAACTTAGGAAAAATCAAGAACAAGCTTGTTCGCACATCGTTCGCGTGTACGATATCCACTCGACAAGGTTTGAAGTAGAGGAGACCTTCAATCCTATAACGCAACGTGGCGGACAAAAATGGGCAGTTAACTTGAATGGCCATTATTGTCAATGCGGAAGGTATTCTGCGCTTCACTATCCATGTTCACACATTATTGCAGCTTGTGGTTATGTGAGCATGAACTACTACCAATATATAGATGTTGTTTACACCAATGAACACATCTTAAAAGCATACTCCGCACAGTGGTGGCCTCTTGGGAATGAAGCGGCAATTCCTCCTTCTGATGAGGCATGGACACTAATCCCTGACCCAACTACAATTCGTGCGAAAGGTCGGCCAAAATCAACAAGGATAAGGAATGAGATGGATTGGGTCGAACCATCTGACCACCGACAAAAATGTAGTAGATGTGGAGCTGAAGGGCACAATAGGCGCGATGTCCAATGCAATCTGACCGTGGGAGTAATTCATTTAATTGATTTATGTATGTTACATGACGACTTGTATTGCTTTAGGTTTTGTTCAATGTATTTACTTGTTGGTTTCAATGAAATCGTCAGTTACTTTTTGTTGAATGTGTGCTTCTAATGAAATAAAATTACATTTAGAAGTTGAAATAAATGGAGTGGATCAATCGAGGTTGAGTGACATTGGTGTTGATCGTTAGTTAGAAACGTTAGTGTGTAAGTATTTTGTCTACCTTAGTTTTTTTAACTATCTACAATGACAAACTATGGACTTAGTCATTATGGTTTAGTGTCTAAGTATTTTGGTTTAGTGTTTAGGGTCTAAGCCTTAGGTTTTAGTGTTTAGAACTATGGGATTACGGCTAAGTTTTTTAAAATTGAAGGGTTAGGGTTACTTTTTTTGTTAGGTTTTAGGGTTACTTTTTTTATTTATTTTAGTGGTTAGGGCTAACTCATGTATAACGGTTAGGGTTTAGTTTTTTATTTTAGGGAATACAATTACATTTAGAAGTTGAAATAAAATTTCTTTTTTTAAGGGTAAGGGTTTAGTTCTTATTTTTAGGGAAATACAATTACATTTAGAAGTTGAAATAAATTTCTTTTTTTAAGGGTTAGGGTTTAGTTCACATTGAAATTCATCGTTACTTAGAACATTAGTTTTTTCCCTTTGGCTACCTTTGTTATTTGGTTAAGGGTTTAATTCTTATATTTTAGGGAAATACAATTACATTTAGAAGTTGAAATAAAATAACTTTTTTTTGAATGTGTACTTCTAATGAAATAAAATTACATTTAGAAGTTGAAATAAAATTACTTTGTTTTAAGGGTAAGGGGTTTAGTTCTTATTTTATAGGGTGAGGCTTAGTTTTTTTTATTTTAGGGTTAGGGTTTAGTTATGAAAATTTTAGAGCTAGGACTAATTTTTAGGGGTTTGGGTTAGGTTTTTTATTTTAGGGTTAGGGTTTAGTTATGAAATCTTAGAGTTAGGACTAATTTTTACGGGTTAGGGTTATGTCTTATTGTTTTTAGGGTTAGGGTTTACTTGTCAAATCTCAGAGTTATAGAGTTAGGACTAATTTTTTAGGGGTTAGGGTTAGGTTTTTTTTATGGTGAGGGTTTACTTTTGAACATTTTTAGGGTTAGGGCAAAGTTATTTATTTGAAGGGTTAGGGTTTAGTTCTTATTTTTTAGGAAAATACAATTACATTTAGAAGTTGAAATAAAATAACTTTTTTTAAGGGTAAGGGTTTAGTTCTTATTTTATAGGGTTAGGCTTAGGTTTTTTTTATTTTAGGGTTAGGGTTTAGTTATGAAAATTTTAGACTAGGACTAATTTTTAGGGGTATGGGTTAGGTTTTTTATTTTAGGGTTAGGGGTTAGTTATGAACATTTTAGGGTTATGACTAATGTTTATGGGGTTAGGGTTAGGTTTTTTATTTTATTGTTAGGGTTTAGTTTTTATTTTATAGGGTTAGGCTTAGTTATTTTATTTTAGGGTTAGGGTTTAGTTATGAAAATTGCAGGGCTTTGGACTAATTTTTATGGGTGAGGTTTATGTTATTTTTATTTTTTGGTTAGGGTTTAGTGCTGAACATTTTTGGGTTAGGGCTAATGTTTAGTGGTTAGGGTTAGGTTTTTATTTTAGGATTAGGTTTAGTTCGGAACAATTGAGGGCTAAGTGGTTATATTTTATAGGTTAGGGTTAGTGTTTCATATTTAAGGGTTATGGGATACTTTTTATGTTTTATGGGTTAGGGTTTAGTTCACATTGAAGTTCATCGTTACTTAGAAACATTAGTTTTTTCCCTTTGGCTACCTTTGTTATTTGGTTTAGGGTTCATTGATTATTATAGTTTGATACGCGACATAAATTCTATCCATAAGTAAGCCTTAATAAACTGAATATCATACATTACGCATGAATGTCAAATTACAAATATACAACAAAGCCTTAATCAACAGAGACATGCAAATCATTCATTTTGGTGTCCGTGATGCCGTGAGGATGTGCCACATGGTCGATCCCATCTTCGTGCTTGGCGATCAGGATTTCTTCTGCCCCGATGCCTCCTCGCTTCTTCTTCGTCAGCCTCCGCAGAAAATGCGTGACGCAAATCAACACCGAATAAGTCACCGTATTAGGTATTTGTCCCGGTACATTCCATTGTGTTCCTAACGGGGCATTAGGTGTTGGAATTGGCCCATGATATTGCTGTGAAGGGGTCATTGTGGGCCATGAAAAATGAGCTTGTGTTTCCGCAACACCACCGAACGATTGCTGGCTTGCAGAAGTATCAGTGTCATGACCCTGAAAAGGATACTGATACATCTGTGTCGGATACTCAGCAAATGTTTGTGGCGTGTAATACATTCCATGGCCACGCTCCGCCATTTGTTGGGAATATTCTTCCGCTTCAACAGTGTCCCTTCTTCTGTCTATCCCTGAGTTTCAATACTTGACTGAAGCATGTGAAACTGTTGTGCGGGAAATTGACGCTCTGATGCGGGACCATGTGACACTGGCTCAGTGACTCTCTCTTGCTCTTCGGATAAAATTGTAATTTTTTCCACATAAGGCACGAGATCATCAAATGTGCATGTATTCCTCCCTTGAGGAGACACCATGTATTGTAATGCTCCGCAACTTCAGCCTGCATTTTAAGGGTAACAAAATTAATGGCCATCATTAAATAAAAGTTCAAGTTAAAATTTGAAAAAAAATTAAAAAATACCAATGTAGCCGTCTTTGCATTTTCTGGGTCAACAAACATCTTTGTCTTTCGCCTATACCAGACCATGTAGTCCGAGTTAAAACTCAATAGGCCTTCTTGTCGGGGATAAGCGTCGACCCTAAATGCATGGCGATTATTCCACTGCTGAATCATTGGGGCGAACAATTGCCCCCAATTTTCGTCATGTTTCCCCTTTAATGTTATGCCATGAATGTTTAGGGGTTGTGAAGGAGACTCTGGAACTGGTTGCTGCATCCCAAATTGTCTCAAGACTCTGTCCGGTTGGTGCCACTCAATAACTTGGAAACAAATTAGTGGCACCACCGCGTACCAGGCGAGACTTCCGACTAAACAAACGGGAGGCAACAATGATATAACGGTTGATGGGTAAGGCTCCCACACAAACTGCATATAACAACATAGTTGTGAACATTGTAGTAAAATAAGACATATAATTTTTTATTTTACAAATACAATAGCATGGTTCTTACCTCATGACGTTTCATAATATCCAACTTGCGACGAAAAACTTTCACATCATCATTGCCGATATGTTGGTTTCCACGTCGCAGCCACCTACAAAGAATAAAATTTAATATACCCTAAAACCATTTATTCTATTGAAATGAAAGACGCTGTTAAAAATGACTGACCTGTGCCCTAGTGGTGTATTTTCTATTGGGAAGGAGTCCTCTTTGGAGCCAAGTTGGACATCGTTCCCATGCCCACAATTGTAGTAAGATGCACATACCTCCGATTGATTTAGTTTTATAATCGGTGGCACTGCACATCTCTCTGTATAGAAAACCAAGTACGGCAGCTCCCCATGCATATCTGCCACATTCTTCAAAGTCACGTAAAAATTGAAGGTACCTTAGCGAAACTCTGTTACTGGTTTTGTCAACGAACAAGACACCTCCAATAAATCTCAGTATCCATGCACGGGCAAACCTTCGTACTTGTTCTTCGTCGTCGTCATTATTTATTTGATCAAAATGGTGAGCCAGCCAACTTAATTTAACCACACTACCTTTAATTTCACCTTCTTGTGGTCTGACTCCCAATAATTCCTCACATAAATCAGCCCAATCAAGATTTGTTGGACCGATTAATGGTAAACCATCCACACTTATACCTAACAACACAGAGACGTCTTGTAGAGTATAGTACACTCTCCGCATCTCATGTGAAACGTATGTGTTTCCGGCCTCCATCTTTCTATCAGAGCACTAATTAGTGAGGCATTTATTTTTAAGTACCCATCTTGATAATCCACCCGAAACCAGATTGTTGAAGAAAAGGAAAAATTTGCTCTGGAATTTGTTCTTCCCCTTGATACGTGGGGACAGCTCGTCTATATGTAATTTCCTTTCTTCTTCCCCATTCCAAACATGTTCTGAAACATGCTTAGGTTGCATCCATAATACATCAGTATCGATGGGGCCAGATTTAATGTTAATATGTGATGAAGATGATGATGAAGATGTCATTGCTACTGCAAAATAAAATATAATACATGTGAAGAAAAGTTTAATTTATTAGTAAACTTTAAATATATAACAATAAATTTGTAAAAAATCAAACTGGCCAATTTTTAATATATTCTATACATAAATTAAAATACATGTGAAGAAAACTTTAATTTATTAGTAATTTTTTTTCTACAATTAACAAATAAATAATTGAATAAAATATGGACTAACAAATTATTTATAATACAAACAAATATTGAAATGCAAAAAATCATTTCAATAATATATATACAAAAATAATAATAATATACAATGTATCATATATTCAATCACTTAAATTTTCTAAAACAAATAATATTAACGTACAAATTAAAACTAACAAATAATATATATACCATTCTAACTAAAAAATAATTAACTTAAATAATATTAAATTATCAACTCATTTATTTAAAATACAAAATTATAATACTAAAAAGATAAATTTACGTGTGTCAAGTGTCTAATATTACAATTATTTATTTAAGTGTCAAATATTTAATATTACAAAAACTAAAAATTTACGTGTGTCTAAAATTTATAAATATATACCTAAAGTTAATATTAACTTGTGCCTAATACTAAAAAATCTAATATTATGTATGTGTATGATGCATGTATATATATTTATTAGACTAAACTATCATCCGTCTAAATATATGCCTAATACTACAAAGCTAATATGACATGTATAAAATTTAAGAATATACACAACTAAATATATATACACGTAATATTTTTATACTAACTAAACAAATATATAATATTCTTTTCAATTATACTTATTTATACAATTTTTTTACGAGAGATTAAGTTATAAAATAATTTCTTATTTAAAACTCATAAAATAATTAGTTTGTCAACCCCATGCAAAAGTACATCATATATTTTTAATTCTACCAATAATTAAGAATACAATTAATTTAGATTCTATACAACATATGTAGTATACAAATAAAATAAATTTAGAAAAATAATTGAAACAAGTTGATAAGAAAGAATAATTATTTAGAAAACTTTATATTTCTTGAGTTAGAATATATTTTATTTTACAGATATTTCTAGAATTCATAATAAAATTCTCATTCTTTGATAAAAAAAATTAATAATAATATTCTATGCTATGCTGTAATTACTACTAATACTAAAATATTATATACAATAACCAAATAACATCTAACAATATAGGGGTCAAAGCTGCACCCGCTCTGGACGTGCGATATCAAAAAATCATTTCAGGCAGATATATACAAAAATAATAATAATATACAATATATCATAAATTCAATCACTTAAATTTTCTAAAACAAATAATATTAACGTACAAATTAAAACTAACAAATAATATATATACCATTCTAACTAAAAAATAATTAACTTAAATAATATTAAATTATCAACTCATTTATTTAAAATACAAAATTATAATACTAAAAAGATAAATTTACGTGTGTCAAGTGTCTAATATTACAATTATTTATTTAAGTGTCAAATATTTAATATTACAAAAACTAAAAATTTACGTGTGTCTAAAATTTATAAATATATACCTAAAGTTAATATTAACTTGTGCCTAATACTAAAAAATCTAATATTATGTATGTGTATGATGCATGTATATATATTTATTAGACTAAACTATCATCCGTCTAAATATATGCCTAATACTACAAAGCTAATATGACATGTATAAAATTTAAGAATATACACAACTAAATATATATACACGTAATATTTTTATACTAACTAAACAAATATATAATATTCTTTTCAATTATACTTATTTATACAATTTTTTTACGAGAGATTAAGTTATAAAATAATTTCTTATTTAAAACTCATAAAAATAATTAGTTTGTCAACCCCATGCAAAAGTACATCATATATTTTAATTCTACCAATAATTAAGAATACAATTAATTTAGATTCTATACAACATATGTAGTATACAAATAAAATAAATTTAGAAAAATAATTGAAACAAGTTGATAAGAAAGAATAATTATTTTAGAAAACTTTATATTTCTTGAGTTAGAATATATTTTATTTTACAGATATTTCTAGAATTCATAATAAAATTCTCATTCTTTGATAAAAAAAAATTAATAATAATATTCTATGCTATGCTGTAATTACTACTAATACTAAAATATTATATACAATAACCAAATAACATCTAACAATATATACAATAACAATAACTAAATAAAATTTTAATTCTAACTAACCAAATAAAATTTTCATACTAATTAACCTAACCAAATAATATTTTCATACTAACTAACCTAACATTGAAATATCTATTAATACTTAAAAAATAATAACAGAATAGCTACTCATATCAACTAATTTAAACTTAGAACTTTTGTTAATAATAACTAAGCTACTATTTAAATACTAACTAACTTAACTTAGAATATTTGTTAATACTAATATTTGTTAATACTAATACTAACTAACTTAAACTTATAATATATATTAACATATTTACTTACCAGGAATTTATGTCCAAGATAAGGCTAAGGGCACTTCAAGGAAGGATGAAAGCACAGCAAGAAGCACTAAATTTTAGAGAAATTTGAACCACGAACACAGCACAACAATCACAACCCAGTACAATAATCTCTCAAGTGAAGAAGAAAGAAAGACAAAGCAAACTCAGTAAGGGAAAAACGTAAGTAAAGAATGAGTTCAACATTTTTTTTATAGCTGAAAACTTAAACCCAACGTTCAAAATTTTTTAACGTTCACATGCTTTTCAGAATGCAAGTCTGCAAAGCCTTCAACGTAAACTGAACCCTAGCTGAACCCTAGGTGCAGTGCATGTTTCAGTCATGTGAACCCTAGGTGAGCAGGCTTCTCATGCGTCCCATCAAGGGAGCTGAAGGTGTCCCGCAGGCAGTATTGGCGGCACCTATTGTGAAGGTGTCCCGCAGGCAGTACTGGCGGCACCAGCTGTGCCGCACACGTCCCGCAGCTGCCATCAGCGGCACCCACTCTCTCACCTGTCCCGCAGCTGCCATCAGCGGCACACCCTCACCTCTCTCCTACTCAGCACATGTCCCGCAAGTGGGACTAGCGGTACCCTCCTTACCGCCATTGGCACTGGCGGTTCAAGCTTCCCGCCAGTGTTAATGGCGGCACCCACGTCGGAAAGAGACCCTGCATGTTATTTGTTTAGAAACGAACCCCCTTTGGTAAATTGTTTGTAAAACAAGCCCTGTACGGTAAATTTGCCACTATATTCTTGTATGTGTTATTCTCTTTGTGATTGTTGATTTAGTTGATAAACAATTGTGTTATAAATAATTTGATATAAAATAAAGAAATTAAGTTAATAAAATCTTTATACCTCCTTCAAATTGTGCATTTTCTTCAAGTATAGAGTTGTTATTTTGGTTCACTTCAGTAGAGCTTTCAATTGATTGCTCTTTTGCTTGTGATTGACCATCATTCTGAATGATATTCAACTTTCTGCGCTTTCCCACAATATGCTGAATAAACCAATCCAAAAAATAAAATAAAATAAAAATTAAATATAACTACATTATTGACTATGATTTTTTAAACACCATGCCAAAAAAATAAAAGAAGAATAAAGTAATTACCTAAAATGCGAATTTAGATTGCTTGTAAGCTATTTTTTCACCAATCTCCAATCACCAAGAATCAAACTATTAAGGAAACAACGAAACAAATTTTGATAAAAAAAACGGATAGCATCATTATATTGTGAGTGATTTTTATACATAACAAAAAATAAACACAAGAGTAATGAATAATAAGAACAAAAAACTAAAGAAAGGAATAAGAGTATATAAATGTGACAAAATGTTCAATACATGTATACTCAAAATATAACCAAATGTTCAAATAGAACAAATAAAAACAAATCAAAAGAAGTCTGCATCGCTCTCATCATCATCTATATAATTATCATCCTTGTCATGTGGTAAAATGTTCTCCATAGGTATTGTAACTTCAATGATATCATCACTATCATCGGCTGCTGCTCTGATCAAATCATTATGATTTATCTCTTGTAAGACTTGTTCATTCCCTTGATCCATGTCATTGGATTGCTCATCAGCCATATCATATACATCTCTGATTTTAGCATGCACAACAACAAGCCAACCATTTTTTGTTTTATTCTCCACATAGAATACTTTCTTAGCTTGAGATGCAAAAAAAAAATGGATCATCACATATATCATTCCCTGTATGTTGCAAATAATTGAAATTCACTAATGTCATATCGAAGTTATCAATTTTGCAACCCCTGTTTATATCAACCCAATCACACTTGAAAAGTATAGCCTTATATTTTCCTGAATAATCCAATTGAATTATATCTGTTAGTGCACCATAGTAGTGGATTTCTCCCTCCTTTGGGTTTTTATCTCTTGAACTGGCATAACTTAATGTCTTAACAGTTACAACAATGCCACTGTTTTGAGTCTTCAAGCACCTTTCACGTGTCTTTGTATGAAATCTAACTCCATTAACAATGTACCCACTATATCTTCTCACTATTTCTAGTGGACCACGAGCTAACCACTTGATATCATTTGTCACTAGAGTGTTGTCTTGCTCTTCCAATCGAGCAACCTACCACAATTTTATTTCAAATGGTTAAAATTTTAAATGAATGCAAAATTTAATATTATTGATGCTTCCTAAACTTACTCTTTCACAGAACCAATCTGGAAATTCTTTACTATGAATTTTGTCAACTTCATATGGAGATAATCGATGATTTTGTCTCTTGATAAGATCAGTATGAGCTCTATGTAAAAAAGGTTAGAAAAAGTAAGCATTATCATTGATAGAAAGATATTATACAAATAGCAGCATTATCAGAAAAGCTCAAACTTTAGGCACTATTAGCACCATCAACCATTGGATTGTGTCCCTGTTCATCCTCTTAATATATAAATTTCTCGTTATTGGATTATGTCCCTATTCATCCTCTTAATATATAAATTGATGTGTTCTTAATCAATGTCATAATATGATTCTTTGGCAGCATATTACCTTTAGTGGTCATCTTGAGTATAAGAAAATAGAGAAGTGAGAGTGCAATTATGTTTGGAATAGATACAGCAATAGGCTGTAAACAATTCTTAACAACACAAATAGTAAATAGTCAAGTTGATGTCTCCAAGGAACAAGAATAATGAAATGGATGCTGGAGACTTTGGAAGTAGAAAGGAAAATCTGACATCAATGTAGAATTGTAGATATAGATTGATTTGAAAGTGATCTATCATTTGGCATCAAATGTTGTTACTATAGCAACTTCTCATGGAAACTAAATAGATTTTGGCTTAATTGAGAAAATGCTTGTTACACTCTTCATTTACATGAGCTCTTTGTTAAAAGTAATGAGTGTTGCAGAATAAATGATGCATGTTAATATCCCTCCGAATATTTGCTCCTTCAGATTTTTTATGAAATATATTCTTGTATGGTTTTGTTTTCCTAGGCTGGCCAACACTTCTAAGTTCATGTTAATATCCCTCCGAATATTTGTTCCTTCTGAATTTTATAATGAAATAGCATCGCTGATAAGAACAAAGAAGAAAACACTATCTTTTCTTTTGCTGAAAATACATCAACAATACATGTACACGATAAGTCCACGACCGCAATCCAAACTCTGATTTATTTATTTAATTTAATTAAAAAAATAAAACAAAACAAAACACTTGTGGAAATATAAGATTGGCTTGGGAAGAGAGGTTTGAGCGTGAAAGTAGAAAAGGGAGGAGGAAATGTGTTCAAAATTCCTGCCACTGAAATTTCTACAAAAGTTTTTGTTGGCCATTTTTTGAATAAATAATTTTATTAACTGTAATATTGTAATTGAGGGGCTAAAATCCAAAGAAGACGAACTAATAACTAAAGCAACCCCATCTAAATGAAACTCCAAGAGAGGTAAGCCACTAAAGAAACAGAAGCAAAACCTGAAACAGAGCCAACAATCCACTGCTACAACTAGACTAGCACATTCCCTTCACTCAATCCTAGTAGAAAAAAAGACTTCCATAAAAGAAAAGGACATAACTAAATATAAATTAATAGGCATATGGTTCACCCTTATTCCTACAGTTCGTGTGAACATTGCACGCTAGGAAAATTCCAATCCAAGCAAATAAATGATCTATTGCGTATTCAAGTAAAATATTAAGCAAAAACCGAAACCTAAACACACAAGATGCAGCTACGAAGTAGATCCACATCAGCAAGAGCAAATGAAGTCAAAAGAATTTTGATCCAGAAAACACAACAGAAGCTTACGGATCCAAAATATCAGGTGAAACACACAAATCGCAGAATCAGTGGTCAAAATGCACCTTGCGCAAACAAAACGCTATTTAAAGGGGAAGTGGTTCGGTGGTGGAGCAAAGGCAGAAGCAGGAAGTGAATCACGAAAGAGCTTCAGTGAAGAAGGAAGCTTTTATATTCAGTGAAGAGAGCTAAATGAGAGTGAAATGAAACTCAAATGCAAATGAAATTTCGACTTGGACAACGCCGCATATGGAATTCCATGGGACTGCCAGAATTTATGGGCCCTTTTCCTTTGTGTTAGAGCCAAACTTGTGTGAAATGAAAACGGAGTTGTAGCTGGTCACGTTTTATGGGCTTTTAAAAAGAAAATATATTTGCAACTAATAATGAAAAATTTAAGCTGATTAAATCATGCAAGCATTACTTTAGCAGTAAATTAGGTGAAAGAAAGCAACCAAAAACTAGCTGGCTCTCGTTAAATCATGTTCCAGGTTTCTTGTTTTTTTTCTTTCGGACATCAAAAGTTCATCAAATTGATAATTTAAAAAATTAAAAATCACATCAAAACTTTTTTTTTTGTAATGAGTGTTTTAAAAATATTACTTGATAGTATTTTTTTAAAATGTTAACTTATATCTTTTTATGTTTTTTTACTCTTAATAATTTATTGGTTATTCTTATTCAATAAATTATTATTTTATAATTTAATAAATTAATTTTTTAGTTTTTAATTAACTTTTAAGTTAATTTTATCCCAGGTAACTTATGTTTAAAGTTCTAAATGTATAACTTTTATATTATTATAATTTTTAAACTATCATTTGAGGTTATACCTACACCAACCAATGGTAGGTATAAGACTTTTTGAGGTTATACCTACACCAATCAATTATAGGCATAAGTTTTATGTCTACACTGTTCTTTTGTAGGTAGTAATCCTTGAGTTTTACCTACACTAATCAATCATAGGCACAAGTTTTTTTGGAGCTTTACCTACACAATGTAGTTGTAGGTAGAAGTCTTTTTTTAGTTTTAATGAATTTGCCTACACCAAATAATGGTTGGTACAAACTGTTAAGTTTTACCTACATTAGTCAAGTGTAGGTAGAAATACTTTTGAGATTTACCTACACTAATTCATGTCTGTGGGAAAAGGCGTCCGTAGGCATAGGTTATTTTTCTTGTAGTGCCAATATTATCAAATTATTAAAATCAACGAGGTGAGGTTATCTACCTAAACTTCCTTTGCAACTTTCCCGTCAATGATGCTCATGTTGATTGATTGAGTAGATAGCATGCCATATTTACCGTTTCAGCCTAAAAGCCTTTAGAAAGGCTAGCTTGCAACCTTAGACATGGAACCCTATCAATAAAAGACTTATTCATCCTCTCTACAACACCATTCTGCTATGGTGTTTTTCGCATTAAGAAATGTCTCTGAATGTCGTGTTCCTCACTGAATTTCTAAAACAACGAGTCTGTGTATTCTAAGTCATTATCAGACCTCAAGTACTTGATTTTTCTGCCCGTTTTGTTCTTTACCTCAACCTTCCACAACTTGAACTTCTAAAAGACTTCAGATTTCTATTTCATGAAGTACACCCAAACCTTGCGAGAAAAATCATCAATGAATGTCACAAAGTAGTGAGTACCACCCAAGGATGAATCTCTAGTAGGACCCCACACATTTGTATGCACATAATATAGAATCCCCTTGGTGGTATGCTCCGTAGCTTTAAACCACACTTTTGTTTGTTTTCCAAGCACACAATACTCACAAGTCTAACTTGCAACTCCGAACTCCTTTCAAGAGTTCTCGCTTATGAAGACCTATCATCCCACGCTCATTGAGAGGACTCAAACACAGGTGCCACAATTTGGTAGTATCATCATCAAACTCAACAGATGCAACTCAACCTACAACTATGCTCCCAAGTAGCCTATAAAGGTTTTCTACAATCCATTGTGTTTTCATCACAATCAATGCCCCCTTACACACTCAGAGGGTATCCCAATCTTTATCCTGAAACCATTGACATACAAGGTACCAAATGAGATCAAATTCTTCCTCAACTCAGGAATGTGTCGGACATCACACAACATTCTCACTCCACTATCATCCATAGCAATCTTCACTTGTCCCATTCTAACAACAACACACGCTTTATCGTTACCTATATAGACACCACAAAATCGTATGACTTGTATGTGGTGAACCAGTCCTTGTTGGGAGTCATATGGTAAGAACATCTAAAATTAAGAATCCATGCATTTGTCAACTGACTGCATGAATCAGAGAGAACATCTCCCTCACTATAGTAGACATCTCCCTCAGTGTAGTAGTTTGAATTGTCAGTCTCTCCCACATTTGCTAAGTGGGATGCCATTTCACCAGATTTCTTCAACTCTGGGCAATCCCCCTTGAAATGACTCTTCTAGTTGCATTTGTAGCACTCTATTGTTTTCTTGTGTTCTCTGGACTTGGACTTCTTCCCCTACCTACCACCAGAACACTTGCCTTGTGTCCTTCGACATTCATGTTTCCTCTTCACATACAGACCATCGTCTTGCGTACTCCCCACTGCAACCCTGTTGAGAATGAGACATATATATACATGTAGCTTGTATCTCCTCAAGATTGATTGAGTCTTTCCCGTAAGTGAAGGTCATCACCAAAATATTCACAAGAAAATGGCAAAGAACACAACAAAATACATGTCTTATCCTCGTCCTTAATCTTCATCTCCAACCTTGCCAAATCGTCGATATGGTTATTGAAGGCATTCACATGTTGTTGGAAATCCAAACCCTCCTACATCTTCAACTTATACAATTTTTGCTTTAGATACAATTTATTCGTTAAAGATTTTGACATGTATTGACACTCCAATTTCTTCCATACCTCCCCCAGAGACTTCAACTCCATCACGTGATAGAGGACCTCATCTGCCAAACACAAGCGTATAGTTGTCATAACCCTCTCTTCCAACTCCTCCCAATCCAAAGCTTCCATATTATCAGGCTTTGATTTGCGCAACACCTTCAAAAGACTTTGTTGTGCCAACAAATCCTTAACTCACTTTTGCCACAATTCGAAATTCTAAGCGCCATCTAATACCAACTATTAGCAATAGCAACTGAAATTCTAAAGGGAATAAGAGAAATCACATGCACACATGCAAACACAAGAGATTTAACGAGGTTCGATAAGTGTGTCTACATTCTCTGGAGCATAGCGGCTATTTCTATTTCTTATTGATAAACAATAAGGTTACATCACAATATATAATATCACGGGTACCACAGGCTTTACCCGCACCCTCAACCCACCTCGTAACCCAACATGTGACCCTTACACTCTAATTCAACATTTGCTCGCCCTATAAAATATGAGTCAGGCACAACAAGATGGAAGCACTAGTTTTGGTGTACTAGTTTTGGTGCAGTTGGACAACAAATGTAAATATTTTTATACTATCATTTAGTTTTAAATTAACATGTATGATATGAATTGTTAACTTTTATAAGAACTATCCTATAAGTTATACCTTGTATGATTTCAAATTGATTGAGATGCACTGAAAAAAATTTACACTAGTGGTGAATAAAAATCCATGTCTAAAATTTAAGTAATAATAAAGAATATGTAAGTAAATTAAATCTAATAGTTAAGATTAATTACTTGTTAGAATGATTAAATTTTAAGAAAGTGGATTGTTAAAATGAGAAATAAAAACATAAAAATATTTACTCATGGACCTAACTTTTTTTTTGGATAACTGCTCTTAGATGTAATTAACTTGATCTCTCCTCTCTATCTCTTTATAGAGAGAGAGAGTTTGTTTCTCTAAATTGATAAGTTATAGACATTGATTAAAAATCAATAATTGAAATTCTAACTAAATGCATAACAACTTTTGAAATTATATAAATTCAAATAGTTAATTTTTTAATTAATAAATATAATTTTTTTATAAAAAAAATATACAATGACATCAATAAAGGTTAAATTAAGCCCTCGTGCATGCATCTACTTCAATCTCCACCACTAGACCGATACTAATAGAATAAAGTGAAACCATTCTTTACAGATCGAATAATAATAACACTATGATTTCTAATTTATAAACAGTTTCCAAAGACGAAAAAGTCAATAAGATTTGCACACTTCTTTTTTTAAGGAATAGGGCTAGTGCTATTTTTTTATTTGTTTTGTTTATTTTTTGTGAATGTGTTAATTTGTTTCCTTTTAAATTTTTTCTTATATGTTACATTTTGAAACTCTCCAGTAATTCAAAATCCAATTTTGCACGTGTAGTTATGTTAAAAACTAATTTTTTTTTTAAAATATGCTTATTTATCAATTATAGTAATTCAGTAAATGATTTTTTATTTCAAAATATTTGAAAGATAAACTTTCAATAAAAAAAATATTATTATCAGTTTTTTTATAAAAAAAACTATTGTTATAATTTCAAAAAGGCCTCACTTTAAAGTTTGCTTTATGCCTAATGCTAAAATTGAAATGTTGTTTTTTTGTGCAATTACGTAAGAGAGCTTCAGTACTACGAAGATATTTTGCTTTGTGTGGCATGTGTTTTCTCAACAAAATATCGCATTGTTTTTTTTCTTTTATAGGCAAAATGATTTTATTATAAAAAACTTACTTGATCACAAGATGTGCAAAAGTCAGCAATAACATTGTATACATTCAAAATCACAATTTTTTAAAAATAGTATATTAATTAAACACATGCTATACTATTCTAAATGTTAACAAGGACAAATTAAAACTGGCTTATAATATTACACAACTAAACCTCCAGAAATACATATAAAAAAAGTGATTAAGTTGACTTTGAGACTAAGTACACACAAATTAAACCACATAATATATATATATATATATATATATATGATAACTGCTAAATAATTATACTTTGATAATAGAACTTTAAAAATAATTATTTAACAGTTATTTGCGCTTAAATGTTAAAGAATTGATGTTTTAAAGGATTGTGACTGCAGATTTGAAAACTCAAGGTGTCAATAGCAAAACATGGGCAAATAACACAAAAAAAGGAAGAAAACAGAAAAGGCTCAGCCCAGACTCACGCTTAGCGCACAACTCGCGCTAAGCGAGACAGGTGGCACAGGCGCTAAGCGAGGCGTTAAGCTCGAGGCTCGCGCTAAGCATGCAGCACAGCTAAGCAGCGTAACTAAAAACAAAACGCGCTAAGCACACAGCCCGCGCTTAGCGCACGATCCAACAGAAGCAGCACGCGCTAAGGGCACGATCTGAACGCGCTAAGCGAGGGGCGCCGCGCTGAGCGACCCTGCGAAGGCCCAAAGCCCACTCCAGCAGCTATAAATAGAGAGCTCAGCCAAGGGAAACGACACACCGAGTCTCAGAGTACTCCTATCACTACCTTAAGCCTGAGAACTCTTCCTCTCTTCTCTCTCTATCATTTGTATCCATTCTTTCTTTCACCCCTCACATTAAAGTCCTCATGGTCATGAGTGGCTAATCCCTTAGTTAGGGTCTAGCAGGCCTAAAAAGTCAAGCGATGTATGGTGTACTTTAGACTTATCAATGCAAAAGAAGTTCTTTCCAGGTTTTTCTATCCTATGATCTTTTCTGATTTTATCTTGCATCTTCATCTTATTATCCTTTTTAGGGGTTAGGCACTCGGAAGAGGGTAACATCTAATTGGAATTTAAGGAATTATGCATGTATCTGCTTTAGGGGTTAACCACTCGAAAGAGGGTGATCACAAATGGAACTAAAAGAAAGGATTTTATAAGAATTCATTACTAGACATAGAGTGACATTTCTTATGCCCATGCATTTTCCACAACATCTAGAATTAACTCTTCATGCATTTTTCTTACTGAATCTTTTCAAAAGAATTTGAGAGATAGGTAATTAAAATAGGCTTGTTATCATGAGGAATCAAACGCAAGTAAATGGATAGATGTGGGTAGGATAAATCTAACTGCATTGATTAAGAAAAATTATGAATTCATACATCCTAGGCAATTAAGGCATGCTAGGTCCTAACACTTGCATCTCATTGAAATTTTCATTTTATTTTACTTCTTCGTGCTTAATTATAATTCATTGTCATTCTTCTACTTCTTCTTTTATTATTCTTCCCTTATAAATTGAAAGTTATCAAATATAAGTACAACACAAAATTCCTGTGAATTCGACACTCAGACTTCTGAGGTTTTACTACTTAGACATTTGATACATTTGTCAAACACCTAATAAAATATATATATATATATATATATATATATATGTGTGTGTGTGTGTGTGTGTGTGTGTGTGTGTGTGTGTGTGTGTGTGTGTGTGTGTGTGTGTGTGTGTGTGTGTGTGTGTGTGTGTGTGTGTGTGTGAATGTATGTATACATGATTTTGATGATGTCAAAAGAAGAATCAAACAAGGCTCATTTTGCTTCAAGATTAATACAAGATTGTTCCAACAAACAAAGCCTTAATTCAAGATTTCTTCAAGATCAAGCCTTGTCTCACAATGAAAGGTTTCAAGTCATTCAAGGCACATGTAATCGATTACCAATGGTTTGAAAGTGTGTAATCGATTACACATCATATGTAATCGATTATCAGAGACTCTGAACGTTGGGAATTCAAATCTTAAATGAAGGGTTACAACTGTTCAAGAAAAACAACTGTGTAATCGATTACACAAACATTGTAATCGATTGCCAGTGGAGAGTTTTCAGAAAATCTGCCAACAGTCACATCTTTTCATTGGATTTATGAATGACCATCAAAGGCCTATAAATAGGTGACTTGGGCACGAATTAAACAGAGAGTTTTGCTTGGCCAAAATATTTTATCCTCTCTCAAAAGAAAATGAGAGAGATTCCAAGAGAACTTCATTGTCAAATGCTCTCTCAAGAAACTCTTGAGCAAACACTTGCAAATCCATTAAGAGTTCATCCATGGATCTTCATTGTGATATTCTTCTCTTGAAGAGAGAATTCTTCTTCCATTCTTCTTACTCAATGAAATTGATTAAGGGACCGAGGGTCTCTTGAGTTGTAAGGATTCCTGAACACAAGGGATGGGTTGTCCATGTGTGGTTCAGAAGTTGTAAATGGATTTTTACAAAGATAGTGGAAATCTCAAGTGGGTTGCTTGAGTACTGGACGTAAGCACGGGTTGTGGCCGAACCAGTATAAAACTGTATTTTCATTTTCTCTTCCCTTATCTCATTTATGTTATTGCAATCAATTTTGTCTTGCATGTTTAAAGAACATTATTAAATTGATTGTTGTTGCTTCTTCTGCATTCTAAGCCTATCCCTCTTAAGTTATTGAGGCCACAAGGTCAAAAAAAATAAAATATATATATATATATATATATATATATATATATATGTATGTATGTATGTATGTATATTATGCAACCTTTACCTTTGTTGACTACAACCAAGTACTTGAGGGTTTATATACGTGTTCTGGAACATTTACATATTTATTTCATGCAAGTTTTCCTGCTAAGGCTGAAAACCATAGTTTTGCCATAGGTACAATGGATAAAAAAAAATTGTTAGTGGAGACAAGAAATAATTTATAATATTTTTATAAAATAAACATATCATAAGTTTTTATAAAATACATAATATCATAACAAAAGAATAATCTAAAATACTGAGACTTTTATAAATTACAATTGTCCTATATGTATTTTCATTGAAAATACTTTTTAATTATTTTATCGTTAATATTATAAAAAAAATATTTATGTAATTAAATAATCATTCAACAATTCATCTTGTCCCATGTGATTGCGCATTTTATCATTTACAAAATTAATTGTAGAGAAACATGCATATGAAATAACAAATTCTCTTAATTCATTTCTTGCTCTATTTGGGAATTGAGATGCAATCACTCAAATGAGAACATGCACTATAAGTTAGTAAATGAATTATTGTATTTCTTTTAATGTTTATTAAAGGAGTTGGAACACTAAAAATTAGGTTATTATTTTGGCCTCTAATTTTTTTAAGTTTATTTTGATTATTTTATTTTTAAAATGTTCAATTTGATCTCTTAATTTATATATATCAAATTCAATTTAGTTTCTTTATTTTTAAAATTTCTAACTAGATCTTTATTTTATAAAATGAATTCAATTTGGTCTCATTTTTTAAAAATATTCGGAGACAATGGAAGAAAATAAGATCAAATTGAATCCATTTTAAAAAGTAAAAATATAATTAAACCTTTTAAAACTAAAGGGACAAAATCAAACATAGAAATGAATTAAAGGATATTAATATCATTTTATTCTATTTTTTATTTTTAATATTTATATATATATATATATATATATATATATATATTAAAAATTCTTATAGAAATAATACCTATTTTTATAGGGGTAATTTTTTTTATTATATATATATATAAGTAAAAAAATAAATTTAGTGGAAGCAATTGCCCCTCTAAACTATGGTGGATCCGTCCATAGTTACAATGTCAAAATGCCTTGTCAATTAATACTTTATAATTAAAAGTAGTTGATATGATAAACAGAGCCCATAATGCCTAAATTAAAAGACATTTCATAGGATAAAGCCAGACCTATTTTATTGCATAAAATTTTAAAGGTCGTGATCTAGCTTTTAAAACATGAGGCTTATGTACGTTGATGAAGAACCACAGCTTGTTTTATTCTCTTCATATATCCTTTTGTTAGGAATTAAACTTGTCAGTTGTCAATCTTTGTATTGTTCCTGACCACATTAGTTGCACCAACAGGTTTAACTCTTAATTTAATGTAAAATAATAAGTTATTCAATTTTATTATTTTTTATTCAGTTCATTTTAAAGACGAATATAGAAATAATCTTGTTGATTTAAATGTCTATTTTTATTTATTACTTAAAGGAGAGTGATGTAAAATTGGCGTAAAATATTTTACTTTTTACAAGTAAAATGAACTCGATAATTCAGGGGAAAAAGAAATAAACTCCATTGAATAATACAAAACAATGCCAGCGTTAAGCACATGGGGTAAATATTTGATTAACAAATATCATTTCCAATATTATATATTCAATCATGGAGTTGAAATGCATTCCAATTATTTCTGTTATAGATCATTATTATGCTGTCAGTACGTGCTAATGAGTCTTGGATTGTTTTATACATCTTAATCTTAATTATGCACCTACAAAGGTCGGTTATTGATTAGCAGCTTAATTATCCGTGTTGACTATATACCTCGTATAGGTGCACGAAGCACTTCGGTGATCAAAAACAATGTTCTCTATCACTCACACTTTTATGTTATACTGTTTGAAATTAATGTTAGGTAGTTTATGATCATTCCAAGGGAGATATATCTTGTACCTTCCCTTGTTTTAATTAATATAATTTCTTGACTGACCCAAAAAAAAAAGTGACGTCTTTTTTAGGCCAATATCATTCCATATTTTGAAACTCAGATATATACAAATCATGTAATTTGAGAATCCCAAGAAAATGGTGCAACTCAAGCTCGTAGCTTTAACCTTGTTGGTGTTGTGGTCATGGTGGAGCTTTGAGGGTGCAGTTGGAGACCCTCAACTCTTTCTACTCAAATGGGAGTGCAGCGTAGTCACGGTACACGACTTGTTCAACTTCAACCAAAATCTAAACGCAAGTTTGGCAGACCTTAGAGCGCAGATTAGCAACCAAAGCAAGCACTTTGCCACGGCTCAATCAACCAGCGGAGCAGACCCTGTCTACGCCATGTTCCAATGCAGGAATTACCTCTCCTTCACTGACTGCGCCACCTGTTTCGCTGCCGCCGCCGCCAGAATCCGCAACTGCTCCACCGGAAATGGTGCCCATGTTGTTTATGACGGCTGCATCCTCAGGTACACATCCATCTAATTAATACTTGTTCAATAATCCATTCTTATGGCTGATAATTCAAAATTGATTTTTCGACACTCTTGCTGTGTACCCTTTGAGGAGAGCAAGGAAAGCGAATTTTACATGTGACAAATAGAGGGCTAAAATGAGCAAGAGTAGGTTGTCACTAGTCCTATAAAAAAGTAGGACTGTGTTTTTATCAAGCAAAAAAAAACCACTGAATACAAATGTCAAGATATTCTAACTTAATTAGTGATATTGAATTCAAATTTTAGATATTCATCTGTCTTAAATACTTGAAGAGAACGAACTTTGTCATCTAGTGATACTGCCTAACTGGGAATTAGCATGTAACACAAATTACCAACAAGCTAGCTAGGTGTTTATAATTATCGAGACTACCTAGTCAGTAATTAACAGGAGCACGAATATCAAGTCGGGAACCAAGCTTTCTCTTAAGCAACCTTCTCAGCTTTCACCCTTAATTTGTTGAGTTGCTTCTTTCTCTCGTAAACCAGCTGCGCCTTTTCCTTCTCTTCTCTTCTCTAGCTCCTAAGAGCAATAAAACAATTACTCTCACGTCAACCAACACAACAAATTACAAAAGCCAAAAATGTCCAACATCTATTTTCATTCCAAAGATTAAAAAAAGGAAAAACAACTTTCCAAGTTATTCATATTCCTAAACTCTAAGAAAACATATTAACACAATAATAATATTCTTTCTCTCCCATAATAATTATCGTGTAACAAAAAATCATTTATTTTAGAATAATTATTATTTTAATTTTTTAATATAACATAAATTATTTTTTTTACTTATATCTCTTATAATATTAATATATGAGTTACAAAAACTATAAATATAATAATTAGGTTAAATTACTCGTTTAGTTCTTATAGTTTCATGATTCTTACCTTTTTAGTTCCTATAGTTTAAAAGTGGTCTTTTTAGTCCTTATAGTTTATATTTTAATACTCTTTTAATTCTTGTAATTTAAAAGTGTTATTTTTAGTCCTTATAGTTTGTATTTTAATTCTCTTTTAGTTCCTATAATTTAAAAATTATAAGAACTAGAAAAGTAAGAATCATGAAATTATAGGGACTAAAAATACCACTTTCAAAACTATAGGGAGTAGAAAGACCACTTTCAAAACTATAGGGACTAAAAGAAAATGTAAACTATAGGGACTAAAAAGACTACTTTCAAATTATAGGGACTAAAAAAGTAAGAATCATAAAACTATAGGGACCAAATGAATAATTTAACTTAATAATTATAAGGTTAATTTTATAAAATTATTATTTTCTTTCTTCAATATATATTAGTTTTTCTTGATTTATGTAATGGAGGAAGTAATAGATAAATAGCAAACAAATATATGGTGTTCATAATCGACAGTGAATCATATTAGAAGCATGCTGACAACTTGTAGAAAATACACATTTGAAATATTAGGGTAGCAAAAGCTCAGAAAGAAAAATCTTATCATAGATCTGTTTTCATCAGAAGAACATGCATGTAGGTTGGCAGTTCAAGAAAAACTAAGTCAGAACTAATTAACCTATTGTTTGATGCTTTCAAATGTGTTTGACTGTTGAGGTACGAGAACAATGAGTTCTTGGACCAGAATATCAATTCTATCAGCCACACAATATGTGGAAATGAGACTGCAGATGAAAGCACTGCTTTTGGTGAAGTTGGACAGCAAGTGCTGATGGATCTACAAATAGCAACACCCAAAATTAGTAGCTACTTTACAGCTACCAAGACACAAGTGGCTGGTGTTACAATCTATGCCATTGCACAATGTGCTGAAACTCTCACACAAGACACTTGTTCGAATTGTTTGTCAATTGCACAGAGCGGCATACAAGATTGTCTTCCAGATACAAATGGTAGGGGAGTCAATCCTCCTGTGTGCTTTATGAGATACTCGGAGACACCTTTCTTTGCTGACAACCAAACCACTGATATCAGCCCCTTATTAAAACAAGGTACAAATGTCATTACTCCATTTAATAGATGTTGACTTGACTGAATAAAAATGGGCTAGAGTGGTGCCATCTCTTTTTGAAAACACTATATTAATATTTGAAATATATTGAAAATGACAACATTTTCTAAGCAACACTTTTTCTTTTTAAAGAGCTAGGTATAATTTGATACTTTCATTGTCCAAACAAGTTTAGAGAAAATAATAAATTGTAAAAAAATATTATACTCATCAAATTTAAATTGACATATTAATATACGATGAATTTATTAATTTTTATAATAACTACCTTAAAAGATATAATAGTACCTAATAAGATTTATGATTCATTGAGATGTGTTGTAAACAAAATTATATTAACATTGTTTAGAAATTAAACTTTAAATTTTAATTAATATGTTAAAAATATATTACTCACACTCTTATTTTTGTATTATAAACATCTTTAATGGACACATCATTGGAAATATTTGAGGTCAACTTCTTTTGTGTCTTGAAGGAGGAGGGGGTTTAATGAAGAAGTGGGTCGTTATTGGTGGGGGTGTTGCATGTGCACTCCTTATTCTGACACTTATTTCATTATTTGCTTGGTCTAGAAGATCCCAAAGTCCCAAGAGAGTTCCTAGAAGTAAGACAATTTGGAAAGTCTTTAAGTGATGCTTTGTATTCAACTATTACACAATTATCATGTCTTTTTTTTTTTATAAAAAAAAGTTATAATTTCCATTACTTTATTTATAAAGAAAAATCTAACTCATATTTTACTTAGCAGGTACCATAATGGGAGCAACTGAGTTGAAAGGTCCAATCAAGTACAAGTATAATGACTTGAAAGCTGCAACAAAAAAATTTAGTGAGAAAAATAAATTAGGCGAAGGAGGCTTTGGCGCTGTATACAAGGTAAACTCAAGTTGATCCACACATTTCAATTGCAATACTAAGCTCTCTTTTTTAATGTAATCTTGTCAACTAAGATCCTCATAACATAAGCTAAGATCAAAGACGATATTAATTATATATAAGCTATACATGTAGTGATAATTTTTAATTTTGATTCTATTTAATAGGGGGCTATGAAAAATGGGAAAGATGTAGCAGTCAAAAAATTAAATATTCCAGGAAATTCCAGCAAGATAGATGACTTGTTTGAAAGTGAAGTAATGCTTATAAGTAATGTTCATCACAAAAATCTTGTTCAGCTTCTTGGTTATTGCAGTAAAGGCCAACAAAGAATCCTTGTTTACGAATACATGGCAAACACTAGCCTAGACAAATTCGTATTTGGTAAATAACATGTGATTTGTGTATGTTTTACTTTTTTAACCCTCTTCTTTTCTCCTCTAATGTTTTGAGCATATAAACTTGGAAAACAGGAAGAAGAAAAGGTTCCCTCAACTGGAAACAACGGTATGATATAATTTTGGGCATTGCAAGGGGATTGACTTATTTACATGAGGAATTTCATGTTTGTATCATACATAGAGATATTAAGAGTAGCAATATCCTCTTGGATGAACAACTTCAACCCAAAATTTCTGACTTTGGGTTGGTGAAACTCTTACCTGGGGACCAATCTCATCTTAGCACAAGAGTTGTTGGAACATTGTAAGTGAAAGTAAAACTTCAATGCCCGGGCTTGAAAATTTTAAAGGGAAAAATGTATTGGCTCCATATCCATTCGCTTGAATTTTTTGACACTTATTTGAGCATCAAGTTGTAGCAAAAGAGAATTAAAATCTTACATGGGAAAAATATAACATGCTATGTGTAAGTGTTGTTTTACTAATTATGGACTTTGTATTATATTCACCCGTCAGGGGATACATAGCACCTGAGTATGTACTCCATGGTCAATTATCAGAAAAGGCTGATACATACAGCTTTGGAATTGTAGTCTTAGAAATCATAAGCGGTCAAAAGAGTACTGATGTAAAAGTTGATGATGATGATAATGAAGAATATCTTCTTCGGCAAGTAAGGAACTCCCTATTAACTATTCCAAAAATTGGTTTTTTTTTGTAACATTTTAATGTATGACCCTTGGTTTTGACTATAACAGGCATTGAAGTTGTATGCGAAAGGCATGGTCTTCGAGTTTGTGGACAAAAGCTTAAACCCTAATAACTATGATGTAGAAGACGTGAAGAAAGTCATAGGCATTGCTTTAATGTGCACTCAAGCATCAGCTGCAATGAGGCCAGCCATGTCTGACGTAGTAGTTCTACTCAATGGCAATGACTTACTTGAGCATATGAGACCTTCAATGCCTATCTTAATTCAGTCGAATTTAAGGTCCGATAAAGATATCTCTGCTTCAATTGGTTCCTTTACGTCTGATACTACTACCTCCAATTCTATAGTACCAACTCAATGATAAATTACTAATTATATGATGCAAATGAAAATTCCTTTTTGTTCATTATTCACGATGGATATAATTATATATGTGTAATAAATTTTATTTTAAATAGCAGATTACACTTGAATTTTGTAAAGAATGCACATAATTCCTTCCTTTTTTTTTAGGATTTATGGCAACCCTTACATGGTTACATTGTATAATGTACGTGTTCCCTTAGTAACGGGAAGTCAGTGTAATGTGTACATAGGAGATATCAATGTAACATATTTCAATCAATTAAGAATGGTTATCAGTAGAGGTATAAAAAATAAAGGTATCGATCGAAATTTGATGAAACCATCTGAAATGTCAATATAATTTAGTCAATTTTAACTTGTTGTCCACAGTCCTTGTTGTGTCTGTAATAATATGATTTGAGGTTTCTATAGCCACATCACAACTACAATTAGACATGTACTTTTGTTTATTGAAACTCAACAAGCACAACGCTTTTAAAATAATTAACTTGCATATACACAAATAACTTACGTAATCGACTCATAACTTCACAAAATTGGTCATTATATAAATTTATTGAACGACTTTCTAAACCATTTGCTCTTACATTTCATCTTATGCGAAGTCTCATTCAAAGGTTTTAGACAAACATATGCTATTGTGAGATTGGCCCTTGTTTTGAGATGAACTATGAGTGATCAAAGTTGTGACTACAAAGGAGTGCATCCTTGGTTATCCAGTCAATGTTAGTTATTAACTGTTAGTAAAAAAATCAAGCTCATGACTTTTTCCTCCCTCCTTTCTCCTTTTACTATCAAGCCAACCAAGGGTGCATCCTTGGTTATCCAGTCAATGTTAGAATAAATCTCTTAACCTGTGATATTACAAATTATAAAAGAAACACAGGTTAGCGGAAATTACAAATCAAATCATACCTCCAGCCATTGCCATGAAGAGTTTCTTGTTTTGGTTCTTCCAAGCTCTCTCTTTCTCTCTCTAGATGGTGTATAAGACTGAATTCGAAGGAATGTGCTCAGGGATCAAATTCATGTGCTTATATAGGCATTCTACCATCAAGAATGTATTTACTAGCCATTACCACTCATTATTGGCTGTTACAATTCATTAGTGGCCATTACCACCCATTAACAGTCATTCAATTTGGCTTCCAAAACTGACTAGCGTTACAGATTTTCAAAATGCTAGGACCAAATTATTACATTCTCCCACTTGGTCCAAACATTTTGACTTAATGTTCAATCTTCTTAAGAAATGAATATACGAATCATAGCGATAGTTCCTCTTATAACGAGTAATATCATCCATGTATTACAATATACTCAATTTCCCAAGCAATATACTCAAAGTAGTAATAAAACTTAATGAATAAACCCAATGTTTATTCTTAGTCCAAAACATAATTTTTTTCAAATAAATCAATGTGCACCCAAATATGAGAAAATATCATAATATAAAAGTTTCAATTTTAACATATAAGTATACAATCATAAAGTGAAACCAAGTCTCATTCTTTCTACATGATCCTTAAATTTAAACGGTGGCATGCCCTTAGTTAAAGGATCAACGATCATCAACTTAGTGCTTATATGCTCAATGACCACTTTCTTGTCTTTTACTCTTTCTCTAATGGCTAAGTACTTAATGGCGATGTGCTTACTTCGACTTCCACTTTTGTTATTCTTAGCCATAGAGACAGCAGGTGAGTTATCGCAAAAAATTCTTAAAGGCTTTGAAATAGTATCAACTATCTTTAACCCAGAAATGAAACTTTTAAGTCATACACCATGTGATGTAGCCTCAAAATAAGAGACAAATTCAGCTTTCATGGTAGAAGTAGCAGTCAAAGACTGCTTAACACTCCTCCATGAAATAGCTCCACCAATCATCATGAAAATGTACCCAGATGTTGATCTACGAGAGTCAACACAACCAGCAAAGTCTGAGTCTGAATAACCAATCACATCTAGATTGTCTGTCTGTCTATACATAAGCATGTAATCTTTGGTCCCTTGAAGTTACCTCAGCACTTTCTTAGCAGCTCTCCAGTGGTCAATACTTAGATTACTCTGATATCTTCCTAACATTCCAACTGCAAAAGCAATGTCAGACCTTGTGCATACTTGAGCATACATGAGGCTTCCAACAACTGAAGCATAGGGAATGTTTTTCATTTGTTCCCTCTCAAAGTCATTCTTTGGACATTGGTTCAAATTAAACCTATCACCCTTCACAATGGGAGCAACACTTGGTGAACAATCTTTCATCCGAAATCTCTCTAGAATTTTGTTAATATAGGTTTCCTGTGATAGACCCAAAATACCTCGAGATCTATCTCTATGAATCTTAATGTCGATGACATAAGATGCATCACCCATATCCTTCATGTCAAAATTCTTAGAGAGAAATTGTTTCACCTCATGTAGCAAACCCCGATCATTGGCTGCAAGTAAAATATCATCTACATATAAAACAAGGAAACATATTTTACTCCCACTGACCTTGTGGTATATGCATTGATCCATGGGGTTTTCCTCAAAACCAAATGAAGAAATTATCCCATGAAACTTAAGGTACCACTGACGGGAAGCTTGTTTTAAACCATATATAGATTTATTAAGCTTGCAAACCAAATGCTCACCACTATCAAAGGAGAAACCTTCAGGTTGTTTCATATAAATCTCATCCTCTAAATCACCATTAAGAAAAGTTGTTTTCACATCCATTTGTTGCAACTCAAGGTCAAAATGAGCAACTAATGCCAAGATTATACGAAGAGAATCTTTCTTAGATACTGGAGAAAAAGTCTCTTTGTAATCTATTCCTTCCTTTTGAGTAAATCCCTTAGCAACAAGTCTTGCCTTGTATCTCTCAATGTTGCTTAATGAATCCCTTTTGGTCTTAAAGACCCATTTACATCCAATGGACTTTGCCCCATTAGGCAACTCTACAAGGTTCCAAACTTTGTTACTCTGCATAGAATTCATCTCATCCTTCATGGCATCATACCATAAATTTGACTCTTTACAACTCATGGCTCTTTTCAACTCCAATATTATAGTCAGATTCTTGCAAATATACAATATAATCACTAGGAATAGCTTATTTTCTTACTCTAGTAGACCTCCTTAATTTTGCATCAACATTTTCTTGGGGATCATGTTGTTCAACTGGTTGTTCATCATTTTCATGAATTTGATGATCAACTTGATCTACTGGATTATCAACAACAGTTTGTGGAATGCCAATCATGTGTTGTTCATCATCCCTTTGAACTTGAGGGGTATGAATTACAACCAATCTTTTATTTGATGTGGAAGGTGAGATTCTATATAATCAATTTCAAAACCTAAGTCCCTCAATTGATCACTTCCACTTATCAAATCATTTTCAATAAATTTGGCATTTCTTGATTCCACAATCCTAGTAATATGATGTGGACAATAAAACCTATAACCTTTAGACCTTTCGGCATATCCAATGAAATACCCACTAATGGTCCTCGGGTCAAGTTTCTTCTCTTGTGGGTTATATATTCTCACCTCAGACGGACAACCCCAAACGCGCATATGTTTCAAACTAGGTTTCCAACCTTTAAACAACTCAAAAGGTGTCTTTGGGACAGTCTTGGTTGGAACACGATTTAATATATACACTGCCATCTTTAGTGCTTCAGCCCACAAGGATTTAGGAAGATTGGAGTTGCTAAGCATACTCCGCACCATGTCCAATAATGTTCGGTTCCTTCTTTCTGCCACACCATTCTGATTTGGAGAACTAGGAATAGTGTATTGGGCAACAATCCCATGTTCTTGAAGAAACTTTGCAAAGGGACCAGGTGCTTGTCCATTCTCAGTATATCTGCCATAGTATTCTCCACCTCTATCTGATCTCACTATTTTTATTTGCTTGCCACATTGGTTCTCAACTTCAGCCTTAAAGACTTTGAAGGCATCCAATGCTTCGTATTTGTTATGAAGCAAATAAACATTCATATATCGTGAATAATCATCTATAAAGGTGATAAAATATTTCTGACCACGTGCATCCATATCTGGACAACAAATATCAGTATGAATTATTTCTAATATGCTTAAACTCCTATTAGCACCTTTCTTAGACATTTTGGTCTGCTTACCCTTAATGTAGTCCACACAAGTCTTAAAGTCAGCAAAATCTAGAGTATTGAGCACCTCATCTTTCACTAACCTTTTAATCCTTTCAATGGAGATATGTCCTATTCTCCGGTGCCACAACATAGAGGAATTCTCATTAATATTACACCTTTTAATACCAGTTTGAACATGCATAGAACTATAAGTGGCATTATTTTGTAAACCAAGAAGATAAAGACCATCAGACAAGATACCATTCCCAACACATTCAGAATTATAAAATAACTCAAATGATGTGTCTTTGAAATTAAAGGAATATCCAAACGGTACAAGTCTTGAAATAGAAATCAAGTTTCGGGAAAAACTTGGTACATAAAAAGTCCTTTCTAATTTTAAAATAAAGCCACTACTTAAAGTCAAAATGCAAGTTCCAATGGCCTCCACATGTGAGCCTAGCTTATTGCCTGATAAAATGCTTCGCTCACTTCCCACTGGTTTCCTTAGGTTTTGCATACCCTGTAAAGAATTTGCAATATGAATAGTAGATCCAGAATCAATCCACCAGGTGTTAATATTAACACTAACCATATTAGATTCATAACATACTAATGAGATTGATTTACCTTTCTTCTCAAGCCATTTTTGGAACCCGGGGCAATTCTTCTTCATGTGTCCCTTCTTCTTGCAAAAGAAACACTTTGCCACCTTCTTAATATCAGCTTGAGGGGGTATTTTACCATTCCCCTTCTGATTAGCTTGAGACTTAATTGCTTTGTTCTTCCCATAAGCAGTAGTCAGCAATGCATTCTCACCCATCTCCATCACAAGCCTTTCTTCTTCCTGAACACACATGGTCATTAATTCATTGATAGACCATTTATCTTTATGTGTGTTGTAGGAAATCTTAAACGGCCCATATTCATGTGGAAGGGTGTTCAAAATGAAATGCACTAGGAAGGACTCAGACATATCAACCTCTAGTTTCTTAAGTTGAGCTAAAATATCTCGCATTTTCATGATGTACTCACGCACACCTTTCACACTGGTGAGCCGAAGAGAAGAAAACTTCATGATCAAGGTGCTTGCTAAAGTCTTATCTGAAGTGATGAACTGATCATCAATGGCCTTAAGCAAGTCTCGGACCTTTTCATGCTGGTCAACAGAATCACGTATTCTAGCTGAGATTTTGGTCTTAATGAACATCACGCTGAGCCGGTTGGATCGCTCCCACCGCTCATATAGCGCAACGTCAGCTGGGCTACTTTCATCAGCGATTGCAGGTGGTTCGTCTTTCCTTATAGCATAGTCTATGTCCATCCACCCCAATTGTAGAAGAATTCTCTCCTTCCATATCTTATAGTTATCTCCTTTGAGTTCGGGAACATCACATTGAATATCAGAAAAACTAATAGTTTGAGAAGCTGCAAAATTCAAAGGCTTATGTCAAAATTTGAGGCATACTAATCTTAATTGTATCTTTTACCAATGTAAACATACCATAAAATTGAATCTTGTGACATAAAAATTGCCTGTGAGCTAAATTTTTAATTCAATAAGAAACAATTAAACCTTATGATAGAATAATCAAATTACTTGCTCAATATTCATGCTTTACGGGTACAACATGAAAATAATTTTATTTCTATCGTAAATATTTACTTTATGATAAAATCGACAAATTATACATACATCATGATGCTTGTGGGTAAATCATGAAAAATAATACGTCATTTTATCCCAATTAATTATACAGATATAATAAAAATTCCTGTGAGATAAAATTCATTATATAAGTATAATTAATTACAATATTATGTCTAATTCCTTATATGATCTTTAACCAATTTAATATATAATTTTAATCAAATATAGATGTTGTGGCTAATCCATAATTAATCAAAATTATAAAGATCACTTAGACATAAAACTTTATTATATGAGAATAAATGATATTTTGTATTTCAAAATCAAGATACAATATAATTATGAATAAGATTCTCATATAATTTTATAATTGAATATAATATTATGCATTTGATTTCATATATATATGCATAGAATAAAATTTTCCAGAATATATTCATGCATAAATTAAATCAAAATTCCAAAAACTGTAAAGCAGAATGAGTATATAATGTATTAAAAATGATTGCATATCAGAAAAGTTTTACTGATTTAGTGGTCTGCACATACTATAGCCTTCTCGGAGTCAAGGGTTTGACACCCAGCTAGCACAAAACGTAGGAGTTTTCGTTTTTTTTTTTAAAACACTATTCATCATCTTCAACCTCTAGCGGGTCAAACCCGACCCATACGCAGACCCGGTCTTTTTACATTCATTTGGACACCATTTTTCATGATTCAAAAGCCAAAATTAAGGAAATCAAACGAAATACAGATTTCTAATCTTATTTTTAAGAAACAAGGCCCTTCATACCATAAACGAAATCAAATCGGAAAAATACCAAAAACCGAAAATGGACAAGGCAGAGGCAATTGTGGCTCTGATACCAAATGTTAGAATAAATCTAACCTGTGATATTACAAACTATAAAAGAAACACAGGTTAGCGGAAATTACAAATCAAATCATACATCCAACCATTGCCATGAAGAGTTTCTTGTTTTGGTTCTTCCAAGCTCTCTCTTCCTCTCTCTAGATGGTGTATAAGACTGAATTCGAAGGGATGAGCTCAGGGACCAAATTCATGTGCTTATATAGGCATTCTATCATCAAGAATGCATTTACTAGCCATTACCACTCATTATTGACTGTTACAATTCATTAGTGGCCATTACCACCCATTAACAGCCATTCAATTTGGCTTCCAAAACTGACGAGCGTTACAGATTTTCAAAATGCTAGGACCAAATTATTACAGTCAATGCTCAAGCTAGCTAAGTGCTTTGCCACCTGAGGTTTCTTGTGTGCCTCCACATAAGTGTTTTCTCCCCTATGCTCATTAGGGTGGCATCTGATCTTGCATTTGTTAACGACCATTCGCTTTTACTGAGGCAGATTCTTCTATGTCAGTTAAGATTCAGACACCTGTTTCGAGTTATATTCTTCTATGTCAGTTAAGGTTCATACATCTGTTTCGAGTTCTAGCAAGTAATGACATTTTCAATTTGTTTAGGCTAGTGATACAAGTAGTTGATGTTCATTAGCAACAGGTACTTTTCATTTACAATGGAAAGTAAATTAAGAAATAAAATGTTGGAAAAGTCATTACCAAGAGCAAGAATGAGGGAGTCTGAAAAGGTCGAGGAGCACTAGAGATCGAGGATCATGGTTAGGGATTTACATATAATCATACCTAATAAATAATTAGATTATATGTGAGTATTATAACTATAATCATAATTAATTTTTAAAATGAGTATAATTTGATATAACTAGCTATTGTTTTTAAAACATGAATATATAATTAATTATTAATAAACAAATTATACCCAAAACTAATTACATAACTAATTATGGAAAAACAAAATAAGTTATTTAAAATATTCATTTCAATAAAACAGTTATAATTTTGTAATATAATTATTTTTTAAATAAAAATATGTTATTTGATATACTCATGACTAGAAAATTGATTATAATATTTTCATACCTATTTTTATATAATTAATTATATCTAAAATCAATTACATAATTAGTTATGAATGAACAAAAATAAGTTATTTAAAATATTCATGTCAATAAAACTAGTTATAGTTATTTTCTTAAAACTTTTTTTTTTTTACATCCCCAATGGTGATCGAGCAGGTTGTTAAAGAATGGAAATTGCTGAGAATATTTCTTGACAAGGCAAAAGCTCGAATGGTAGTTCAGTGTCAGATTGGAATTGATGTTATGAATGGATAATTTAAGAATTGTTTGCAACAGATCAAACTTTTAAACCCTGGTTTAAGTTTTGTCACCAAGGGGTTGGATGCTTTCTCCATGGAAGAAAATCGGAAATTAAAGAGCTTTCGCTTGATGGAGTCTTTTGAACCCCATGTCCAAATGCCATCAAAATGGCTACTTTGAAAGGAAAACACACATGTGGTAAAGTACTGTTTGATATAACATCAAATCGAAGGGAGTTATCACACGAAAGCGACTCGTAAGTTGTTAGCCATGTAAGTGAAATTTCTAACGATATTTGGACGACAAAGAAATTAAAAAAAAATTAAAAATTATAAAAACAAAATATTATTTTGAGATCAAAAATAAATTTGTCCCAATTTTAAGGCAATAAAAATATATTTAAACCTAATATAATCTATCATCAAACAGTGAAGTAATATGAGTATAATAAATTAAATTTAAAATATATATCTAATAATTTATTCAATGAATATAATAATCAAAGAGTTTTAATATTAATAAGTGTTATTTATATAAAATCGCATCACTCATAAAAATTCATTTGCTTGCAGTACTTTAGCATGTTGTACTTACAAAGTTGAAAATTATCTTTTACTAATAAATTCACGATTTGTTGTTGTTGTTTTATTATTATTATTATAAGAGATTACATTATTTTTCTTAATGCAGTTCTGCTCGAATGGGTACATATTTAAGACTTAAATTCCACATTATTAGAGAATATTCAATTTGATGTGAAACAAAATGCTTATTACATTTAATAAATATAATGCAGGTAAATTCAAATAATTGATTTTTTGTAATTCATATACATGTGTGCAATGCCAAGCTGTAATTGTGCGATATGTTTGTATTTACTTGAATTATGGACTTGTTTTTTGATCGATGGACTTGTTGATAACTTGATAATGACTGATGATGGACTCCATTGCCTAATTATTTAACTGTTGATAACTTTTTTCTATTCTTCAATTGATGATAACTTGATAATGAATGAAGGATTTGATTAGTTCTTTAATGGCATTGGCATTCCCTCGACGGCTCGGCCCTCAATAGTAAATAGAATAGAAGCCATTCACAAAAGCACTTTCTACTTCTGTATATAACGTGGCTTATTAGTCATTAGACTGTTCGACCAATATAATTAACCCAGAAAATCTCCTGTAAACAGATTGCCACGTAGCATTGACTTTGTATAAAATTCACTAGCTACCAAGAGTTTCCGTTCGTGTGGCTTGGGTTTCTTAAACAAAATATCAAAATTCATCTAAATTAATTATAGTTAACACATTCCGTGTTGTTCTGAATTTGTACACATGATATGACACGCAGTAAGGACAAATTGATAATAAATTTGCTTAAATACGCAAGCCTCCAATCATACATTTAATTTATTGATAAAATATATTATCACTTGACTTTACTTAATTCATTTAAATTAATATTGAAAATTAACTTAATTTAAATGCAAGGAATCAAATTATAAAATTTATATAAATAAATTAATAAATTAAAGGATAAATATTCAATTTTGTCATTAAATTTGTAGACACCGACAATTATCCTTAAATTTACAAAAAGTGACAAATTTATCTCATCATTAATTTTCATAGGTTAATCTAAAGACATGTCTACGTATCATGAGATAACAAGTTCGAGAAGGAGATTAGGGAGTGTCATTGCTACAGCTCCGCGGTTGTGATAAGGATGAAGGAGGGGATAAAAATTTAGAGAAAGGAAAGGGGTAGAGATGGAAAATGAAAAAGAATAAAAAATAAAGGATAAAAATCAAACCGTTAATTAAATAATTAATAAATCCAATGGTTGGTGAGTTACTTTGTAAAAAGTTAAAATTACATATGACATTTTAGTCCCACCACATCGACAAAGATGACAAACTTTCTAATGACAAATAGGCCCAGAGATGTAAAGTAGACACTTTCCTTTAGGTTAACAAAGAAAATTAATGATAAAATATAAATTTGTTGTACTTTTTATAAATTTAATGACAAATTTTTTATTTTTCATCTTTTAGGTAATAAATTATCAATGTCATCTTACAAAATATAAATAAAAGTGAGTATTTATCCTAAATTAAAAATTATAAATAATCCCAAGAAATTGGTGGAATAAAACAAGATAAGAGGTTTGGGTTTGCACCTCCACCTACCTTAAAATAAGCCTCACACCCTTTCTCTCAATTTTTTCTACAAAAAAAAAAATCTCCTATATATAGACATATATCAATAAAGATTAATCTAGTTGATAAAGAACAAACTCATCAAACAAGGATGTGGATTTAATTCATGTCGTGGATGTGAAAATCTTATTATGAGTAATTTATAAATATTTCAGTAGATGCTCTTTGAATCTTGAGGTTTGTTCTGATCTTGATAAACTTTCGAAATTCAACTCAACTAAACTTTTTATTTTCTAACAATTTACCAATTATTACAAATTTTTTTCAAATTGTAATAATTAGTCATAATCTACTATAAATAAAAGATAAATATATTTCATATTTCATTTCTTCTGATCTTGCCTATTTTATTAACGGTGATAGGCGGAAGTTAATAGATGAATATATTTGTCACACTTTTTACATTATTGGAGACTAAATTTTGTATTTTAATCTTTTAGGGGTGCATTTATCGACGAATTACACACTCAGAGACAAAAATGATTATTTATCCTATTCCTATTTCCAGAGTGCGGGGAGACAAAAAGTGAATAAAATAGTATATGATAAATATATCCCCTTGTTGGCAATTAGAGATAATCACGTTGACAATCATTTCAGTGACAAACTCATCTTTTTATGTCACTTAAAATATTTTATTAACGATGACGGACTAAAGTTAATATATTTGTCATACTTTTTATACTTTCAGGGACTAAATTTTATATTTTCATCTTTTAGAGACGCATTTGTCTATGAATTACATATTTAGGGACAAAAATAACTATTTATCCTAAATTTTTTTTATCGATAAACTATTTTCTTGAAGACATTTACCCGAATAAATCTAGGTTATGATTGACAATGACGTGCAGCTCAATAGTAAGACTCTAAAGTAGAATATAATAGAGACCATTCACGAGGAATACAATGTCTACTTCCGAAAATAACATGGTTTTGGCTGCTCAGCCAATGTAATATTCCAGATATTGGCATGGTAATTTAATTTGTGCATATCCTAAACTCTATTGCATTTAAAAAGATTATAATATACAGCATTGACTTTGTATCCTATTCACTGCCAGCATATTTCGCTTGGGTGGCTTGTGATTTTTAAACGAAATGAAATCTCGTCATTATTTTATCTAAATTACTATTTAATTAACGAATTTCATGTTGCATTTATTGTTACTGTTGTTTGCTTCGCATGGCATGGTTTGCCAAAGTACTCGAGAGATTAATATCCCATCTGGATGGAGACATTTATACATTAATATCATGTATTCATGCTAGAGCTAATGCTAATTAAAAAATCATTGTCATCTAGTACTCTTAAAACTTGTTGATATCATTAACAGATCACCTCACAAAGCAAAAGACTTTTTTTTTCTTCATTAGTATATGCACGTCTTGCTGATGGCCGGGGGATGGCTTTCACATTATCAATGATGAGTTCTCTTTGCCTTTAAAAGAAAACAAAGCAAAAGACTTTTTAGAACACCTAAAGACATGACGTTATTAAATTAGCTTAGAATAAGTCAAACCTTAAAAAGGTTAAGCCGCCTATTTTTATTGATACTTTGATGGAGATGGAACTAAATTAATCACTATATGATCGTGACGGACCAAAAACTATCAAGTATTAAAGATCATTTTCACTAATATAATTTTGTTTGGTAAAAATTAAACAGTTAATCCTTGAGGTGCCTATAGAAATTATGAGTTACGTTCTAAAAGAAATTTTGCATTCAAATATTAATTTATTACAATTTGTCAACTTTTATTATTAATTTTTTGAAAGCTACAAAAGTTTTTATCAGAGTTTTATAATTAATTATTTCTAACATTAAAATTTTAATATATTAAATAATAAATTTATTATATATGTAGTACATTTTTAAAAAATAATTTTAAGATATAAAAATAATATCAAATATTTTCAATATATATATATATATATATATATTGTGTACGTAATACTTTTATGGAATATGAATTTCTTTTGTATGCAATTCTTGAAAAAAAAAACAAATATTCTAAAATAAATCAACATTAATATAATATTTTTCAGTTCATCCTTATCTAAAGTTTTGAATTTTTAGGGTTAAAAAAATACAATAATTGTGCTTTCGTATGTTGAAAATTATTCAAATTGACTTTCAATTAAAGATGCAAATTAATCTAATGTGTATAAAAAATAATCAATATAAAAATAAATTTTAGTGAACTGTATAATCTTATCATCTACATTTTCACTAAAATATCCTTTTTATATATCAATCATAGAATTCTTTAACTTATAAAAAAAATGAGTCATAGAATCATTTACTAAATTTAAAATCTATATTGATTTCAATAGCCTTTTTTTAGGGTGAAGAGAAAAAGAGTCCAAAATGGATGCAACATATTTTTCTTAATTCTTTTTTTGTTACTCAATTTTCTTAATTCTTTTATTTATTTATTTTTTATATCATATATTAAATTTATATTATTTTCTATTATTTAGTCTATATTCTCCTCTAATACATCCATGCATCATTTTTCTATTTAAATAATATTATTGATTAAAATGTATTTATTCAATGTATCATTTAAACGAAAAAGAGATAAAAATGTGAACATATTTTATGTACATATATCAGTATGGGAAGAGTGCTGAATCGTTTTATAATTTATACACATCATATCATAGGAAAATCATTCACCTATTGAAGCAAACGCCTAATTTTCTAAGCACCCTAATAGCCTATAGGTGGTGATTACGGTTAATTTCTGGACTCATTTCTCATTATTTGGTCGACCGTCCACCCGATATCATTGTATGTATGTTTCCTAAAATACTATCTTATATAAAAAATATTAATTTATTAAGAACAATAAAAATAATTTAAATAATAAATCTTAATTTATATTATCATAAATTCAAATTTATTTCAAAATTATTCATAGAATTAATCGGGTTCTTTTTACTTCACTTAAAATTAATCGGTTTAAGTGGTGATTTGATATAATGACCTTATTTATAATATAAGAAATATGTTTTTTTCAACCGAGGAATATGAGTTTTTTTTTTTTTAACACAATAAATGCGTCCAATGTCACGGGAAATAAATAAGATATCATTAATAAATTTTACAATCGATTAAAATATAAATAATAATGAGCAATTAATACATTTGACAGTCATTATATATTTATTATAAGTAAAAAATATATTACCATTTATTTCCGTGGGTATGTTCCTACAAAAGTTACCTACAGAAATTTTCTTAAGAAATTACCGGCGGGAGTTACCTACCCAATTTTTCGTCCAAATTTGTTGACAAAAATTACCTATGGAAAATTCCATCTGAAATTAGCGATGGAAATAAAAAAACTGTTAGAAAATGTTACTTTGCCTGTTTCACCAATGAATTTTTGTTGGCTGGAAATCCATCAGAAAAACTCCATTACCGATGTATTTTTTTCTTTCACTTTTCAATAAATGATTAATTTAATCCTTAAAAATATTATAATTCACTACACTTCAATCCTTAAGCATACGAGACCTTCAATGCCTTGAGCATACGAGACCTTCAATGCCTATCTTAATTCAGTCGAATTTAAGGTCCCATAGAGATATCTCTGCTTCAATTGGTTCCTTTACGTCTGATGCTACTACCTCCAATTCTATAGTACCAACTCGATGATAAATTACTAATTATATGATGCAAATGGAAATTCTTTTTTGTTCATTATTCACGATGGATATAATTATATATGTGCAATAAATCTTATTTTAAATAGCAGATTACACTTGAATTTTCTAAAGAATCCACATAACTCCTTCCTCTTTTTTAGGGTTTGTGGCAACCCTTACATGGTTACATTGTATAATGTACGTGTTCCCTTATTAACGGGAAGTCTTAGAGTAATGTGTACATAGGAGATATCAATGTAACATATTTCAATCAATTAAGAATGATTATTTGTAGAGGTATAAAAAATAAAGGTATCGATCGAAATTTGATGAAACCATCTGAAATGTCAATATAATTTACTCGATTTTAAATTGTTGTCCACAGTCCTTGTTGTGTCTGTAATAATATGATTAGAGGTTTCTATAGTCACATCACAACTACAATTAGGCTTGTACTTTTGTTCGTTGAAACTCAACATGCACAACTTTTTGTAATAAAAAAGAAAACAAGCACAACGGTTTTAAAATTATTAACTTGCATATACACACATAATAACTTATGTAATCGACTCATAACTTCACAAAATTGGTCATTATATAAATTTATTGAATGACTTTCATAACCATTTGCTCTTACATTTCATCTTATGCGAAGTCTCATTCAAAGCTTTTAGACAAACATGTGTTATTGTGAGATTGGCCCTTGTTTTGAGATGAACTATGAGTGATCAAAGTTGTGACTACAAAGGAGTGTCTTCCTAACACATAAAGGAGGGCTTCTTGTGTCCATGCCTTTCGTAGCACTGCAAGTTCCTGGCGGGGCGGGGAATGCATGCTAGCAAGTTTTTTCTTTTTTATTAGTAAATATTAATTTATTAATTTGTTAGAAATATCAATTGAAATATTTAAACCTACGAGTTTTTTTTTCCTCCCATCTCCTATCATTCTCCAATTATTAGATGAATCTAATATCTCCTATGTATAACAAGTTAATTGAGGGTCTCAAGTACATTGCCAATCTTGCAATATTTGCTAGACTTTACATTAACTACATGGTTAGACTATACAACCATGAAAACCTTGGGGATGAACTATTAAATGGCAGTAGTCCTTGTACAAAGGATGTGTCTGTTGGTTCTTTTAGCTATTGGACCTGCACTAGATCGAAAAAGAAAAAACAAGAACAAGCACAGCAAAACAAACAAGGACCTACACCAGTTTTACGTGGTTCAGCAGTGTGCCTACATCCACGAGAAATGGTAGTTCATCATCATCTCGTTCGATAATGAAGATCACAAGTTCAATACAAGCAGCAGTTAGATTTGATCTTTCTCAGTTTCTTTTTAACAAAACCTCTTTCAATCTCGTAGCTCACTATCTCCTTGAACTCTCTCAGTTTCTGCAACAATCCTCTATTTTTCTACATTATGATCAAGCATATATGTACACTAGTTGCTGGCTCTAGGAAACAAGATTTTTCTTTGGCACCAAGTCACCAATTCAGTTATTATGATAACTGAATTCAGTTATGGCATCAACAAATGAACCCTTTACATTTGTGGCTTTCACTACTAGAAAATAAGGTTTCAACATCAGATATTTAAAACTTTCAACATCGGTTATTAATTGATGTTGAAAGTACCGATGTGGAAAGTAGTATTGTTCACATCGGTTTTTCAAAATCGATATTAACTAATAAATACAACATCGGTTATTTAAATAGGCGATGTTATATGATAAGAATTATGAAAAAAAAATTATAAATCTATAAATCAACATCGATGTTGTAAGTCACATTTAACATCAATTTTTTAAAAAACTGTTGTTAAATGTTATATTTGACATCGGTTTTTAAAAAAATTGATGTTGTAAGTAACATTTCACATCAGTTTTTTAAAAAACTGATGTTGTAAGTGACATTTAACATCGGTTATTTAAATAGGCGATGTTATATAATAAGAATTATGAAAAAAAAGAAGTTATAAATCTATAAATCATCATCGATTTTTAAAAAAACCGATGTTGTAAGTCATATTTAACATCGGTTTTTTAAAAAACTGTTGTTAAATGTTACATTTGACATCGGTTTTTAAAAAAATTGATGTTTTAAGTAACATTTCACATCGATTTTTTAAAAAACTAATGTTTTTAGTGACATTTAATATCGGTTTTTAAAAAAATTGATGTGAAATGTTACTTACTACATCAGTTTTTTAAAAAATCGATGTTAAATATCACTTACAACATCGGTTTTTTAAAAATCGATGTTAAAAAATGTTGAGGTAAGTGACATTTAACATCGGTTTTTACAAAATTGATGTTGTAAGTGACATTTCACATCAGTTTTTTTAAAAATCGATTTTATTTTAGAACTTTTTTTTATAACATGGTGTCTGATTTTTCAATAAATCCCAAAAATAACCTCCAAATTTTAAAATCAGAACACACAATATATAATTTTCATTCTGTTTTGAAACAGTTTTTACCAGAAAATTCAACGAGAAATTTACTAATTACTATGAATTTAAAACATATTTAATTTTGAGACATGAATTGTAAATTAAGTAAGTAAATATAAACTACAATTACAAAATGGTCTAAACATTGTAAGTTTCATTTTTAACTTTCAAATAGTACTTTGTCCACTGGTTGCGAAGCGCATTCAATCTTTCTGATTCCAATGGTCTAGAATCAGTGAAATACTGCATGATATAATAAAACATAAGTTAATAATATATTAGCAATCATAATAATATGAAATTTGGTGAATTAAAAATTACTATTTCTCAATTATTCTGAAAATTTCCTAAGATTATAGTTGACATCCAGTGCATGACGTAATACTCACACTCAGTGCTTCCTTTTTGTCTATTACACTAAATGCATTATGAAATTTAGATATGCAACGTTCAGTACAAATTAGTCTACACAGTACTAAAATATAAGTAAAAACATATTGTTTAAATAACTTACTTTAACAACAATTCACCTAACAGGAGGCTTGGATTTACTTTGTTGAGTATCGTCAAGTCCTTTCAAAGCACTATTGAATACAAACATAGATTGTTATTGTACATTTAAAATTTTGATTTACCTGACTAATGTTAATGCAAATGTATTGAAAAACAACACTGACCTATTAATTATGCCTTTGAGGTAGTTGTCTGACTTATTATGCAACGAACAAAACCAAATGACAACATTTTCCTTAGGCAAAATGACGACCATTTGCTAATGTGCAATGCACATTGGCAACGATGGCCCGCTGGAAAACCTGGTCACCAGTCAACAGTACCAGTGCATTTTCATGCTCTTAACTTTCATTAAATGCTTTTTTCAATCGTCGGTAAGGATGATGAGGTTTAAGAAAACGTCGATGCCTAGTGTACACTGTTTTTCTTCCATGTTTTTGTTGTATGTAGCTTGTGTCTTCTTCACAGATGGGACATGCACGATGACCCTTAACACTGTAACCGCTCAAATTCTCATATGTTGGAAAATCATTAATGGTACAAAAAAGCATTGCACACAAATTAAATGTCTCATTTCGAAACCCATCAAACACTAAAACTCCTTCGTCTCATAACTTTGTAAGGTCTTCAATCAAGGGATTGAGATAAACATTGATGTCATTTCCTGGCTGTCTTGGGCCTGTTATCATCATAGACAACATCATGTATTTTCGTTTCATGCACAACCAATGGGGCAAATTGTAAATCACTAGCAAAACTGGCCACGAATTGTGTTGCGTGCTTAAACAGCCATATGGATTCATTGCATCAGTGGCTAGTCCAAGCGTAAGATTTTTTGTCTCTTTGCCAAAATCCGGATACAAACGATCTATCTTCTTCCACTGCAAAGAATCAGCTAGATGACGAAGCATTCTATCACAGTTTCTCCCATTTGCATGCCATGTAAGATCTTTGGCGTCATTTCCATTAGCAAACAGACACTTAAACCTTGGAATGATCGAAAGATACCACAACACCTTCGTTGGGGGGCCCTTGTTTGAGTTTTCATCACTACTACACTCCTCATCATCCTTGAGTTTGTACCGTGATACCCCACACCTAGAGCATTTCAACATTTCTTGAAATTGATGTCTGTACAATATGCAATCATTCGGGCAAGCATGAATCTTCTGATACTCCATACCCATGGGACACAGTATCTTCTTGGCCTGATAGTAGCTTTTAGGCAATGTGTTATCTTGTGGAAGCAGATCGTGCACTATTTGAAGTAATGAAGTAAAACTTTTGTCACTCCACCCATATCTGGCTTTGATATTAACCAGACTTAAAACCGCCGACAATAGCATCAACGAATTCTTGCACCCCGGATACAAAGATTTCTTTGAATCAGTTTGCAATGTATCATACACAGGGGCATGTGCTTGCTGAAAAGACTTTTGTCCAAGGTCATGAATCATATCCTCCAAGCGATCTCCCATTTCTACATCAAATGGTTCAGATTGCTGCCCACTATGCATGTCTGTCATTTCACCATGTCATATCCATGTCGTATAATTCCTCTTAATTTCATCACTCGGTCATACTCTCAAAGTTATTCGATGCATGAAAATCTCACTTTTTTATTATAGGTGTGGCCCTATCCCATTCGGAAATACCGTCTTTTATGGTAGCTTCATACATCAGGGTTAATTCTATTTTGTTAAATTTGACAACATTTTGGCAGCATTTCGCATTGGTCTCCAAGTACACGACATGAAATCGGTGAAATTAATTTCCCAATAATCAAGTATGCACTCAGAGAACAACTAGAAATGCATTACCGAAATATCATCAAATTAAACAAAATAATTTTAACCTTAACACATGAATCTACCATAAAAGTATCAGTCTCCCCAAACTGTCCAAACGGACAATTCAAGATTGAATACAATGATTAATGCAAACTGTCCGCAAGAATCATTGCATCCAATCTCAAACGGGAATCTAGGGTTCACTCATTATGAACACAATTTGTATAGCATATATCAATTGTCATTAATGGCAGTGAACACGTAATAAAAATATTCATTGGTAACAAACATTTATACCTGTGATGATGAGCAGCACGGTCCAAAATGAAAGCAAGAATCAAAGAAATAACTGAATGAACACCTACATCAATCATCATTTCGAAAAACAGATATCAAGATGAATGCTACACTCAGAAGCAAAACTAATAAACAGGTGCTGATCAGAATAAATTTTATTTATTTTTTACTTATATCTAAGTCTAAAGGAAATACATTCATTTGTTATTTATATATAAAGGACTAAAGGAAAAATTACATTAGTTAAAATAAATCTAACGCTTCAATTTGAAGCAGAAACATTAAGAGGCATGTCTGTGTAACCCAAGCAACAAGAGATCTAACTAGTCAATTCCTAACGCGTTGCCATTGATTTGAATTGGACCCTCCACTGAACCTTAGAAAACTCTACTCAAACTCTACTCAAATACCTGGCTTCTTCCCTTAAAATCATATCAATGCCCACAAAAAAAAGTGAAAACCTTATTGGAGGAATATGCATTCACCGGCCTTATCACGCAACATCCAAATTAATTTGGACGTTGAATGGTTCCATTGCCCCCTGTTTTTGTTTCTTGTCTAATCAATGTGTAACAAGTTTGACTCCTAGGCTATAATCTCATCTTGTCAAACAACTTAATATTTTGTTCCTAATGGTTGTGTCATGGAACTTAATACTTAATCAACTACACGATAGAGTAAAGATAGGAAAAAGAAAATGCTCCAAGTGGTTGTGTCATGGAACTTTTATGTGCCGCCATTGATAACGCTTTTAACAGTTCACAACATTAAGCAATTGGTTTGCAAGTAGTAAATCACTAAACTAGATCTATCTAGCTTTAATTTGGTACTTGCTGTAAGCTTAGGGATGTGGACCTATTAATCGCTATTATATAAAATTAAGCACACTTTACTTTTCAATTTTTTAACACGGACACATGGTTAGATTTTTGCTCACTTTTCCGTTTGTTGTCCTTCTTAATGGGCTTAATTGCTTTTGATCAGCAAGCATTACAATTTTAATAATTCTTTAAGTTATAATTATGCAAATTAAATATTTAAAGTAGTACAAATGTATATTTTTTCATAATAATTTTAAATTAAAATATAAACTAATTATAATTATTTTAATTACATATTTTTATAAATATTTTTTTTAAATGATTTAATCTTATTATAAAATTATGTCACTTAAAAGGATTTTATATGTTAGACCCCTTAGTTATTTATTTCTTATATTAAAATATAAATTGTTCTTGTCATCTGTTTAGTAGAATTATTAATATATTAAAAAGATAATATAATCAATCAAATGAACTTATGCTTTTTTTTTAAATTAAGAATATTTAATAATTTTTTAATACTTGTGTAAAAATTTAAATGAGAATTATTTTGAAAATGATGGAATATTTTATTGAGGTGCGGGAGAAAAACATCAACTAAAATTCTTCACAACACTATCTAAATGAGTTGTCCCTTCTCTGCTACTCAAACAATTGTATCAGAAAATAATTTAATTTGTTCTATTGTTGGAAATGAAAACTCCAGGAAGCCAATGAAATAGGTCCTTTGTGACCAGCTAGCATGCACCAATATCAATTTCAATTTTTTATCACCTCTCTAGTTTCATACTAATATTAATCCCAAACGAAGCCCTTATCTAGTTAGGTGTAACCCACATCCCTAAGCTTACAGCAAGTACCAAATTTTAGATCAAAATGCAGACAAAACAAAAAAAAAATATCAAAGTACCTTCAGAAACAAATCTTCAACTTCTCTTTCACGGATATCACCAGGTAGATTCCCAACGTAGACAGTTCTGCTCGAGCGTCTACTCATTTTCTTTTCGGCGACACAAAGAAAAATCGAAAAATAAGTAACAACATGCTACAATTAAAAAACTAAATATTATTTTCCAAGCCCTAGCGCCCATTATAAGACCCGTGTTGTGAAGATGAAAACCACAATAGAGCTAATTCAACGAGAAATTTAAAATTCTGAATAGAACAAAAATATTGTAGCAAAAGGGGAACAAAGCAGTTAGAGTAAAGAAGCAATAAGGTGAGTAATTGGGGGACAGAGACTCGCCTTTGATTAGTGGAGATTGGAAATCGGCGGCGATGCGGTGAAAGGTTCAGAAGTTAGGGTTTTTTATTTTAGAGAAGAAGACACAACATGACACGGGAGAGGGAAATTGGATGACAAAAAGCGTGTAATCTTACTAATAAAATTTAAAGAAGGTCATCCCCGCTCTTGCGTTGTGTGCGTCACAGGATTTTCGTAAATTGAAAATATATTGTTTTCGTAAAGAAGGTAATCTTATACATGGGAGAGGGATTCTTGATATTTTAACTAGTAAATTTTTCATAAATTGAAAATATATTGTTTTCAATTTGAATATTTATTTCCGTAAAATGTTAATCATTGCAATTAAAATACTATCCTAATTATTCACAATGTCGAATAGATATGCGGTAAAAATATTTTGTTAATGCGCTGGATGTGCGGTTATGCTATAATCTGGTAAAATAGAATATTCATTACTTTGAAAAGCATATTGTAATTAATTAATGCAATATTGAATAATTGAGCGGTATCCACGTTCTATGTAATCCAACAAGTATTCATTTTTAATTATTTTCAATCAAGTACAATTTTTTTCAAAACAACTGTGAATATTTAAATCACATATTCAATATCTTTTACAACTTAAGATAACTGTATTTTTTATAATTTAAATCATTTTTAAATTTTAAATTTATTTAAAAATATATTTATAAATTTAATTCACTCTAAAAAATAAAAATAAAATATTTTTAGAATATTCTTAGATATTAATTTTGTTATAATTAAATTTACAGTAAGAATTTTTTAATATGTTTTTCAGATATAAATTTATTATTATGAATATATTTATTATTATGAAAATTCATTAATTTCAACAAATAATAATCCAAATTAATTATAAATATTCAAATCAATTAAACATTTACGTCATTGAATATTCATAAATAGTAATTCCAATCAATTATAATTATCCAACTTTAAAATATAATTATTAAATGCTTACCTTTTGAATTTATTATTGTTTATTAATTATTTTATTTTTTAATTAAAATATAATTAATAACGCAATATATGATTTTTTTTAAAATATATAAATAATTAAAAAAAGTTTATATTAACATCGGTTATTTGAAAATCGATGTCGTTAAGCACTTATAACATCGGTTTTTAAATAACTGATGTTAATAGGGCGATGTTAAAACTCATTTTTTTAGTAGTGTTTTGTGATTTTGAGTCACATACCACAAATCTCCACCTTGATTCCAAATCAACAAGTGTCTATATTGTGATTAAGGATGCACTTCTACTAATCTTCTTTAGGCTTCTTCAAAATTGATCAAGTCTAGGCAGTGCTTGAACTTGACACTAGATAGGGACTTTGTGAACATGTCAACAGGGTTTTCTTCTGTTGAAACCTTCTTCACCTTCACCTTCTCAAAATCAATCACATCTATGATGAAGTGTAGTTTCACATCTATATGTTTTGTCCTCTCATGGTAAATTTGGTGATTTGCTAAATGAATAGCACTTTGATTGTCACAGTGAATTGTGACACAGGATTGTGTTATTCCAAGTTCATTTACCATTTCTTTTAGCCAGATTGCTTCCTTAACTCCTTCAGCTAGAGCCATGTATTCTGCTTCAGTTGTTGAAAGAGCAACAACTGATTGTTGATTTGTTTTCCAACTGATTGCAGTTCCAAACAAAGTAAACACATATCCAGTTAAGGACTTCCTTGTGTCTACATTTCCTGCATAGTCTGCATCAACATAGCCTGTAATTGCTGCCTCGTGTGCTGTCTTTTTGTACCTTAATCAAGCTTTCAAAGATCCATTTAGGTACCTCAGTGTCCACTTCAAAGCCTCCCAGTGTGCACTACCAGGATCTCCCATGAACCTACTTATCATACTTACTACATGAGCCAAGTCAGGTCTGCTGCAAATCATTCTATACATTATGCTTCCAACACCACTGGCATAAGGTGTTTGATTCATTTTAGACCTTTCTTCAGTTGTCTCTGGTGCTTGAAGAACAAATAGCTTTGTATGATGGCCAAGTGGTGTGCTGACAGGTTTGCTTTGATGCATCCTAAACTTTTCCACCACTTTCTTGAGGTAATTTCTTTGGGACAAGAGTAGTTCACCCTTTGCTTTATCCCTATGAATATCAATCCCGAGTATCCTTCTAGTTGATCCTAGATCTTTCATCTCAAATTTTGTGTTCAAACTTTCCTTGAGTTGTCTAATCTCTTCCTTGTCAGCACTTGCTATGAGGATGTCATCCACATACAAGAGAAGTTAGAGAACACACACTTTCTTCCTTTTCAGGATATATACACAATTGTCATACATGTTTCTGATGAAACCATACTTGACCAAGAACTCATCAAACTTCAGATACCACATTCGAGGGCTTTGCTTCAGTCCATACAAAGATTTTTTCAACAAACACACCTTGTTCTCCCCTTCTTCAAAACCTTCAGGTTGATTCATGTAAATGATTTCCTTCAGATGTCCATGAAGAAAAGCAGTTTTAACATCTAGTTGTTTGAGTTCCAAATCATACTGATTTACTAGACCTAGTATGATTCTTATTGAACAATGCTTCATAACTAGTCAAAAAATCTCATTGTAATCAATTCCTTCAACCTGTGTAAAGCCTTTTGCTACCAGTCTTGCCTTGAATCTAGGTCTTTCTACTCCTGGAATACTTTTTTTCTTCTTGAAAATCCACTTACATCCAACAACCTTCTACTTCTTGGATTGATCCACAAGTATCCAGGCCTTGTTATTTCTTAAGGATTCCATTTCTTCATTCATTGCCTGAAGCCACAACTAACTGTCTTCACTTTCAATTGCTTCCCTCCAGGTCTTTGGTTCTGAATTTTGAATCTCCTCAACAACATTCAAGGCATAACAGATAATGTCAGCATGGTCATACCTCTTTGTAGGCTTTATCACCCTTTTTGCTCTATCTCTAACCAATTGATAATTGGACAAGTCATGCTGAGTAGACAAGTCTTCATTATCACCAATTACTGCTTGATCAGTGTGATCAATAGTATTTCCATTGCCATGATCTACAATCTCTAAATGCTCCACCTCAAACTTAGTACTATCATTACTTGTGTTGTTGTCCTTTTGATCCTTACTCAGCATTGTCATTCTGCTCCCTTCAAAGGTTACATTCATGCTTATAATACATTTTAACTCACTAGGTTCCAATTCCACAACTTGTACCCTTTAACTCCTTCAGGATTGCCAATGAACATACACTTTACAGCCCTTGCAGCAAGTTTTCCTTGTTTAACATGAGCAAAGGCTAGTAATCCAAACAACTTCAATTTTGAGTAATTAGAGGGTTCACCACTCCAAGCTTCCATTGGTGTCTTGAAGTTTAAAGTTGATGATGGACATCTGTTGATCACATAGGCTGCTGCGTTTGCAGCTTCTCCCAATAAGGTCTTTGGCAGTCCTACACTCAACAACATGCACCTCACTCTTTCCAAAATGGTCCTATTCATTCTTTCTACTGGACCATTCTGTTGTGGTGTGTGAGGGACTATTTTGTGTCTTTTGATGTACCTACTTTCCTGCAAAACTCATTGAATTATTCTGAAACAAACTCCAGGCCATTGTCAGTCCTTAAAAATTTTAGTTTTGTACCATATTGATTTCCAATAAGAATATGCCACTCTCTTAATTTTTGAAAAGCTTCTGACTTATTTTTCAAAACATACAACCATACTTTTCTTGAGAAATCATCTATGATGGTGAGAAAGTATGAGCTTCCACCATGAGTTTTCACTCTAGATGGTCTCCATAAATCAGAATGCACATACTCAAAAGGCCTAGATGAAACATGAATACCAGTACCAGAGCTTATTCTATGTGATTTACCAAGCACACAATGATCACAAAATTCAAGTTTATCTAGCTTATCAGCATCTAACAGATATCGGTCTCAAGTTCATGTAATCCCCTTTCACTAACATGACCTAATCTCAAATGTCAAAGTTTAGTTTTATCAATCAATGTATTACTAGCTACTGATGCATGTCTAATAATAGTGGAACCTTGAAGAATAAACAAGTCGTTACTTTTATTATTACCTTGGCAATGACTAAAGATCCATTTGAAACCTTAAGAACACCATTCAAAGTTCTAGTTGAATATCCTAGATCATCAAACATGTTTATGGAAATAAGATTTCTTTTGAGTTCAGGAATGTACCTTACATCTTGCAGTAGGTACTCTCTATTATCAAACATCTTCAGTCTCATAGTTCCAATGCCTTGTACATGCAAGGATAGTTGTCTCCTAGCAATACAGTTCCTGCTATTTTTAATTCCAAGGTTTCAAAATAGTCCTTCCTCGAGCTGCTGTGATATGAGCATCCAGAATCCATAATCTATTTTGTTTGTGTTTTGGTATTTAATGCTACTAAAACACCTTCACTCTCATAACCTTCAGAGGCTTCAACTATGTTAGCAGAGTCCATAAATCCTTTCTTGATCCTGTCTGGGCAGTCTTTCTTGAAATGACCAGTCTTGTGACAATTAAAGCATTTGAACTTTGCTTTCTGGCCATTCTTTGAATCCTTTGACCTTGATCTGGACTTCTTTCCTCTTGGTCCTTTCTTTTCACTCCTTCCCTTAGAAATATTAAGGCTTTCACCATTATCCTCATATTTGAAGTCTTGCTATTTTTGCATCTCCTTGGTCCTTATTGAGGTCTGGATTTCTTCTAGGGCAATGTCTTGATCTTTTCCATAAATGATTGCATCCTTGAAATGTTCAAAGGATTTTGGTAAGGAATTCAGAAGCAAAAGAGCTTTATCTTCCTCTTCAAGCTTTACTTCAATATTTTCCAAATCATCAAGGATCTTATTGAAGTCAGCAAATTGCTCAGTGACTGTTCTTGATTTTGTCATCTTGAAGGTGTACAGTTGTTGCTTCAAGCATAGCCGATTTGCAAGGGACTTTGTCATATACAAGGACTCCAGTTTCAACCACATTGAGGTTTTTGTCCTTTCTCTTGCAACTTCTCTTAAAGCTTTATCTCCCAGGCATAGAATGATTGCACTTCTGGCTTTATCAATCATTTCTGATTTCTCCTTTGAGCTTAGAGATTCAAACATCTTTTCTTCTCCTTTAAGAGCTTCTGCATAGCCATGTTGAATCAAGATTGTTTCCATCTTGATCCTCCATAACCCGAAGTCATTTTCCCCTGAGAACTTCTCAATATCGTACTTTGTTGTTCCAATCTTTCTTGATCTTTTTTCCCACAGATGGCGCCACTTGTTGGTTCTTTTAGCTGTTGGACTTGCACTAGATCAAAAAAAGAAAAAACAAGAACAAGCACAGCAAACCAAACAAGGACCCACACCAGTTTTACATGGTTCAACAGTGTGCCTACATCCACGAGAAATGGCAACTCATAATCATCACATTCGATCATGAAGATCACAAGTTCAATACAAGCAGCAACTAGCTTTGATCTCTCTCAGTTTCTTTCTAACAAAACCTCTCTCAATCTCCTAGCTCACTATCTCCTTGAACTCTCTCAGTTTCTACAACAACCCTCTGTTTTTCAACATCATGATCAAGCATATATGTACACTAGTTGCTGGCTCTAGGAAACAAGATTTTTCTTTGGCACCAAGTCACCAATTCAGTTATGACAACTGAATTCAGTTATGATAACTGAATTCAATTATGACATCAACAAATGAATTTTTCACATTTGTGGCTTTGGTAATTTTGCAGATACCACAATGTCTTTTTGTTTTTATCGATAAATGTTAGTTATTAATTGTTAGTCAAAAGTCGAGCTCACAACTTTTTTTCTCCCTCCTTTCTCCTTTTACTACCCAGCCAACCAAGGATGCATCCTTGAGTTATCCAGTCAATGCTTAAGTTAGCTAAGTGCTTTGCCACCTGAGGTTTGTTGTGTGCCTCCACATACGTGGTTTCTCCCCTATGCCCATTAGGGTATGGAGTCTGGTCTTGCATTTGTTAATGACCATTCACTTTTACTGAGGCAGATTCTTCTATGTTAGTTAAGGTTTAGACACCTGTTTCGAGTTCTAGAAAGTAATGACATTTTCAATTTGTTTAGGTTAGTGATACAAGTAGTTGATGTTCATTACCAAGAGGTACAGTTCATTTACAATGGAAAGTAAATTAAGAATTAAAATGTTGGGAAAGTCACTACCAAGAAGGAATGTGAGGGAGCCTGAAAGGTAGAGGAGCACTTGAAAGGATCGTGGTTAGGATGCTCACGATGATTTACATAATTATAATCCTACATAATAAATAATTAGATTATAAATGAATATTATAACTATAACTAATTTTTAAAATGAGTATAATTTGATATAACTAGTTATTATTTTTAAAATATGGATATATAACTAATTATGAATAAACAAATTATATCTAAAATCAATTCATAACTAGTCATGCATAAACAAAAAAAAATAAGTTATTTAAAATATTCATTTCAATAAAACAGTTATAGTTTTATAATATAATTATTTTTTAACTAAAAATAAGTTATTTGAAATACTCATACCTATAAAATTCATTATAATAGTTTTATACCTATTTTATATAATTAGTTATATTTAAAACCAATTATATAACTAGTTGTGAATAAATAAAAATAAGTTATTTAAAATATTTATTTCAATAAAATTAGTTATAGTTATTTTTTTAAAACTAGTTTTTTTTTTTTTTTTTTTTTACATCCCTAACGGCGCTCGCGCGAGCAGGTTGTTAAAGAATGGAAATTTCTGAGTGTATTTCTTGACAAGGAAAAATCTAGAATGGTAGTTCAGTGTCAGATTGGAATTGATATTATGAATGGATAATTTAAGAATTGTTTGCAATAGAACAAACTTTTAAACCCTGGCTTAAGTTTTGTCACCAAGGGGTTGGATGCTTTCTCCAAGGAAGAAAATCGGAAATTAATGAGCTTTCGATTGATGGAGTCTTTTGAACCCCATGTCCAAATGCCATCATAAAAAATAAATTAAAAATAAAATTATAAAAAATAAAAATATTATTTTAAATTTAGAAGATCAAAAATAAATTTGTCCCAATTTTAAGGCAATAAAAATATATTTTAAGCTAATATAATTAATCATCAAACAGTGAAGTAAAATTAATATAATAAACTAAATTTAAAATATATATCTAATCATTTACTCAATGAATATAATAATAAAAGATTTTTAATATTAATAATTATTATTTATATAAAATTGCATCACTAATAGAAATTTATTTTCTTGCAGTACTTTAGCATGTTGTACTTAAATTGTTGAAATTTATTTTTTACTAATAAATTCCCGATTAGTTAGTGTATGCATGCATACATTATTATTATTATTATTATTTTAAGAGATTACATAATTTTTCTTAATGCAATTCTGCTCGAATGGGTACATATTTAAGACTTAAATTCCACATTATCAGAGAATATTCAATTTGATGTGAAACAAAATACTTATTACATTTAATTAATGCAGGTAAATTCAAATAATTAATTTTTATAATTCATATACATGTGTGCAATGCCAAGTTGTAATTGTGCGATATGTTTGTATTTACTTGAATTATGGACTTGTTCATAACTTGATAATGACTGATGATGGACTCCATTACCTAATTATTTAACTGTTGATAAATTTTTTTATTCTTCAATTTACGACAACTTGGTAATTAATGAAGGATTTTATTAGTTCTTTAATGGCATTGACACTCCCTCGGCGGCTCGGCCCTCAATAGTAAATAGAATAGAAGCCATTCACAAAAGCACTTTCTACTTCTGTACATATAGCGTAGCTTATTAGTCATTAAACAGATTGTCACATAACATTGACTTTGTATAAAATTCACTAGCTAACAAGAGTTTCCGTTCGTGTGGCTTGTGTTTCTTAAATAAAATCAAAATTTATCTAAATTAATTATAGTTAACACATTATATTCCGTGTTGTTCTGAATTTGTACATGTGATATAACACGCAGTAAGGACAAATTGATAATAAATTTGCTTAAATACGCAAGCCTCCAATCATACATTTAATTTATTGATAAAATATGCATGTTATCAGTTGACTCTACTTAATTCGTTTAAATTAATATTGAAAATTAAATTAATTTAAATGTAAAGAATCAAATTATAAAAAATATATAAATAAATTAATAAACTAAAGGATAAATATTCAATTTTATCATTAAATTTATAGGTCACTCACAATTGTCTCTAAATTTACAAAAGGTGACAAATCTACCTCATCCTTAATTCTCATACGTTACCCAAAAAGACATATTTACGTGTCATGAGGCGACAAGTTTGAGAAGGAGATGGGAGAGTGTCACTGCTACGGCTGCTGTGGAGGTGATAAGAAGAAAGGAGGGGATTAAAATTTAGATAAAATATAGGGGTAGAGATGGAAAATGATAAAGAATAAAAAATAAAGGAAAAAAAATCTAACCGTTAATTAAATAATTAATAAATCTAATAGTTCTCACCACATCAGCAAACATGATAAACTTTCTGATGACAAATAGGCCTAGAGGTGTAAGTAGGCAATTCCCTTTAGGTTAACAAAGGAAATTAACATTAGAATAAATTTATTGCACTTGTTATAAATTTAATGACAGATTTTTAATTTTTTATCGTTTATGTTGTAAATTGTGAAAGTCTTACAAAATACAAATGAAAAGTGAATATTTATCAATTAAATTAAAAATTATAAATAATCCCAAAAAATTGATGGAATAAAACAACACAAGAGGTTTGAGTTTGAACCTCCACCTATCTTTAAATAAGCGTCACACTCTCTTTAAATTTTTCCTAAAAAAATTCTTATATATAAATATATATCAACAAAGATTAATCTAATTAATAAAGAACAAATTCATATTAAGATGAGGATTTAATTCTTGTCACGGATATAAAAATATTATTATGAGTAATTAATAAATATTTTAATAAATATTCTTTGAATCTTAAGGTCTATTATGATTTTTGTAAGCTTTCAAAATTCAACTTACCTAAATTTTCTCATGTAAGAAAAACTTAAGTTTATCTGTTTGCTCAAGCCTCCACTTTTTTCAGTCCATAAGTTATTTAATGAACACCTAAACCTTTGAACCTTTTTGTTAGATTTTTTTTATTTTTATGGATCAACTATTTTCTTGAAGACGTTTACCCGAAGAAACCTAGGTTATGATTGACAATGACGTGCAGCTCAATAGTAAGACTCTAAAGTAGAATATAATAGAGACCATCCACGAGATATACAACGCTACTTCTGTCAATAACATGGTTTAGGCTGTTCAGCCAATTTAATATTCCAGATATTGGCATGGTAATTTAATTTATGCATATCCTAAACTCTATTGCATTTAAAAAGATTATAATACAGCATTGACTTTGTATCCTATTCACTGTCAACATATTTCGCGAGGGTGGCTTGTGATTTTTAAACGAAATGAAATCTCGTCATTATTTTATCTAAATTACTATTTGATTAACGAATTTCATGTTGCATTTATTGTTACTGTTGTTTGCTTCTCATGGCATGGTTTGCCAAAGTACTCGAGAGATTAATATCCCAGCTGGATGGAGACATTTGTACGTTAATATCATGTATTCATGCTAGTCGTAATGCTAATTAAAAAATCATTGTCATCTAGTACTCTTAAATCTAGTTGATATCATAAATAGATCACCTCACAAAGCAAAATACTTTTTTTTTTTTTTCCATTAGTATATGCACGTCTTGCTGATGGCCGGGGGATGGCTTTCACATTATCAATTATGAATTCTCTTTGCCTTTAAAAGAAGACAAAACAAAAGACTTTTTAAAACACCTAAAGAGATGACGTTATTAAATTAGTTTATAATAAGTCAAACCTTAAAAAGGTTAAGCCGCCTATTTTTATTGATACTTTGTTGGAGATGGAACTAATTAAATTAATCACTATATCATGATTGTCACTATATGATCTATCAAGTATTAAAGATCATTTTCACTAATATAATTTTGTTTAATAAAAATTAAACAGTTAATCCTTGAGGTGCCTATAGAAATTATGAGTTCTAAGAAAAAAATTACATTCAAACATTAATTTATTACAAGTTGTCAAATTTTTATTTTTAATTTCTTGAAAGCTACAAATTTTTTTATCAGAGTTTTATAATTAATTATTTCTAACATTACACTTTTATTATATTAAATAATAAATTTATTATATATGTAGTACATTTTTACAAAAATTATTTTAAGATATAAAAATAATATCAAATACTTTCAATAATATATATATATATTGTTTACGTGATACTTTTATGGAATATGAATTTCTTTTGTATGCAGTCCTTGCAAAAAAAAAATATCCAAAAATAAATCAACATTAATATAATATTTTTCAGTTTATCCTTATCTAAAGTTTTCAATTTTTAGAATTAAAAAATACAATAATTGTGCTTTAATATGTCGAAAATTATTCAGATTGACTTTCAATAGATGCAAATTAATCTAATGTGTATGCAAAATAATCAATATGAAAAGAAATTTTAGTGAACTGTATAATCTTATAATCAACATTTTCACTAAAATATCCTTTTTATATATCAATCATAGAATTCTTTAACTTGCAAAAAAATATGAGTCATAGAATCATTTATTAAATTTAAAATTTATATTGATTTCAATAGCCTTTTGTTTAGGGAGAAGAGAAAAAGAGTCCAAAATAGATGCAGCATAGTTTTCTTAATTCTTTTATTTATTTATTTTTCATATCATGTATTAAATTTATATTATTTTCTATTATTTAGTCTATCTTTCTCCTCTAATACATCCATGCATCATTTTTCTATTTAAATAATACTATTGATTAAAATGTATTTATTCAATATATCATTTAAACAAAAAGAGAGATAAAAATGTGGACATATTTTATGTATATATATCCGTATGGGACGAGTGCTGAATCTTTTTATAATTTATACACATCATATCATAGGAAAGTCATTCATCTATTCAAGTATACGCCACATTTTCTAAGCACCCTTATAGCCTATAGGTGTTGACTACGCTTAATTTCTGGACTCATTGCTCATTATTTGGTCGACCGTCCACTCGATATCATCGTATGTTTGTTTCCTAAAATACTGTCTTATATAAAAAAAATACTTTATTAAGAACAAGCAAAATAATTTAAATAATTAATCTTAATTAATATTATCATAAATTTAATTAAATTTTATTTCAAAAATCATTCATAGAATTAATCGGGTTCTTTTTACTTCACGTAAAATTAATCGGTTTAAGTGGTGATCTGATGTAATGACATTATGTATAATGTAAGAAATATATTTTTTCAACAAAGGAATATGATTTTTCTTGTTTTTTGACACAATAAATGCATCCATTGTCACGGGAAATAAATAAGATATCATTTATAAATTTTACAATCGATTAAGATATAAATAAAAATGAGCAATGAATACATTTGACAGTCATTAATATATATTTCTTATAAGTAAAACAAAAAACAATATTACCATTTATTTCCGAGGGTATGTTCCTACAAAAGTTACCTGCAGAAAATTTCTTAGGAAATTATCGACGGGAGTTACCTGCTCAATTTTTCGTCCAAAATTGTTGACAAAATTACCTACGGAAAATTCCATCTGAAATTAGCGGTGGAAAGAAAAATCAGTCAGAAAATGTTACTATGCCTGTTTTACCTATGAATTTTTATTCGTTGGAAATCCATAGGAAAAACTCCATTACCGACATATTTTAACCTCCAGAAAATAATATTTTTCTTGTAGTATTAGAAACCCCATCTCTTGTTGTTCTGTAAAATAACAAAAGACATTGTCTACCATTCTCCACATGTAAATCTTCAGATATCTTTCTTCTGTATTATTAATACAAGCAAGGGTTATTATATTTGTACACTTATATTCCCTTTCATTTTACATTCAGTTCAGTTTTTTTATTTATTTTATCTTTCTGTATTTTTCATCACATTATTAATCATTTATTAATGTATTTTTTCTTTTACTTTTGAGTAGATGATCAATTTAATCCTTAAAAATATTATAATTCACTACACTTTAATCCTTGAATTCGACGAAATTAAAGAAATAAAACTCTCTGAAACTATAATTCGTTTCTCTAAATTCAATCATTTATTACCATTTAGTTTCTAAAAGTATATGTTAATACATCATTAAGTCTATATGTCATATGTAATTTTAGATTAAAGTGAGTAATAATTTACAATTGCAGATATTTTTTTAAAAGTTTCATTAATTCTAAGGAGTAAAGTTAGAGTAAATCTTGAGGAACTAAATTGATAATTTATTCTTTCTTTGTCTCTTCCTTGGACTCATACCCTCAGGCCAACCTCTAGCTTTTTCATATATATAAGTCAAATCCCAGTTCCTGATATACACTTTTCTGTGAGACCAAACACAAAGCTAAAAAAAATGCTGCAACTTAAGCTTCTTGCCCTAACTTTGATATGGTGGAGCTGTATTAACTTGGATTATGCAGCTGCAGCCACACGTGACACACGTCTAATTAATTCTGGGTGTAGCCCATTCAATGCTTCCAACACGCGTAGCTTCTTTGCAAATGTCAATGATTCGATCTCAGAGCTGAGAGGAGAAATCAGCAACCAAAGCCTGCACTTTGGCACATTCAAGAAATCCAGGGGAGATGTCAATACATATACTATGTTTCAATGCAGAAACTATCTCTCCAAAAATGACTGTCTTGCTTGCTTCAATAATGCCTCCATCCAAATCCGGGATATATGCAAAATTGCCAACGGCGCCAGAGTCATCTACAATGACTGCTTCCTAAGGTATGTATATATAAGCACAAGATATATATTTGGATTGCTTAATTTGCACTAACGTTTTTTGTAACTAGATATTTATAACAAAAGAAAGTAAGAAAATAAAATGAATTAATTAAGATGTTTTGATAAATTAAAATTGACTTTTTATTTATTTATGAGTTTTAGTTATTGATGATTAATTTACTTTGAAAATTTTGACTAATCACTTTTAATAAGGTGTTTTATTTTAATTATATTTATTTTCATGAATCCGATATTTTAGTTAAAGAGACAAAGTCTAATTACATCCGGACCAACAATATTGTTGGTAAATAGATAATCTTTTTTTTAAATACTAAAAGTGTTTATGATTTTTCTTCTTCTAAATACTAAGGCTTTACCAAGTTGGTCCAATGCTAAGTGAGATTTAAAGCAAACCTTTTAAAAAATTATTACCTTAAATAAAAATTATATGTTAGGTCTTTTTTGTTGACACATAAGATTTTTTTTTTATAAAAAATAATAACAATTTTTGTTGTTGTTAGACTTAAAACTTGAGCTTTAATTGTTTTATTATTGGGTTAATGTGAGACTTTTGCCTATTTAGTGAGAATGTCAGAAATTAATTTTGATTATATAACCATGTATAAATGGTAAAAATTATTTGACTATTTATTATAATTACACAATCAGTGTTGTTGAGTAATTGAGTTTAATATATTAAGATATACCCCATAGCTTGTGCTTAATATATAACAAATAATTGCATTTTGAGCATTAATTTGAGCATCATGGTCGATATTTATTTGATTTTGATGTTGGGTGTTCTCAAGGTATGAGAGCGAGAGGTTCTACCAACAGACCAATGAACTTGGCGGTGGGGTAACATGTGGGAACATCAGTTCAAATGCCACTAATTTAAAAGTAGTTGGACAACAAGTGCTAAATGATCTCCAACTAGCAACACCCAAAACTAAAGGTTTTTATGCAGCTACTAAGACAAAGGTGGATGGTGATAGAGCAATTTATGCCATTGCACAGTGTGTTGAATCTGCCACACAGACTAAATGTCTGGATTGCATGCAAGTCGGATTCAATAACTTACAAAGTTGCCTTCCCAACACAGATGGTACAGCATATGATGCTGGCTGTTTCATGAGATACTCCATGACACCCTTGTTTGCTGATAATCAAACCATTGACATCAGACCCTATTTAAAAGAAGGTAGGATTATTGCAATAATCCCCTTTACTTTAGTTTTTGTATATTTAAACAAATTAAAATTGGATTGATTATAGTTTTTAAAACATTTCTATTATAATTATAAAAATATGGTTTTAATACGTTTTGACTCTTGGTAAATATTGCATTTTTTATTTTATTCCTTTAAAAATCGTTAATTTTAACCCTCATAAATATATTTTTTTAAATGATCACTAATATCTTTTTGTGATGACTTAGTGATAGTATACATCTAGGGATCTGATAAAAAAAGAAAAAAAAATACATCTTAGAAATATATTAGGTCAATTATCACTCTTGTATAACATGGTTATATGCATATCATGTCATTGATAAATATAAATAATGATTTATTTTTTATAATATTTAAAAATTTAATTCTATCATATGTAGGAACTAATCAATATATTAAATTTAAAAATATAAATATTTTTATTTTGAAAGATTTTACACCATTTTATTGATTTTATCATTTTTAGTATGGATTTTAAAACATAAGAAATAAAATAAAAATAAATGGCCAAATGATTAAAAAACATGTCTTTAATTTTTGTGCGCAAGCTCCTCGTTTGGAACTGATGCCAATTTCTTTACTGTATTGTAGGAGGTTCAAGCAAGAAGTGGGCTATAATAGGTGGAGTTGTTGGAGGTGTTGTTCTCCTCCTATTGTTGTTTGCCCTACAATGGTCTAGAAAAACAAAGAAAGTTCACAGGGGTAAGTAAATGTGGGAAGTCTTCCATTAATGCTTGTTATTAATTAGTTCATGATTAATGCTTTCCCAATCGAAATTATATAATAATGATAAGTAATACGAAAAAGATTTTTCCAAAGCAATTTGTTCTTCAACATCTGCTATTTGCATCTAATAATTAACTCTGCAATCATAACTTCTTCATTTTATTTCCTAATTTCCTTCATGATTGGTTTTGATTATTTTGTAGATATAATATTTTTAAAAAAAAATATTTTTTTATTAAAAATAATTTCAATTGTAAATTATGCATAAGCTAATCTTAAATAAATCCTTCATTTACTTGTTACAAAATTAAAAGTCGAGTGTTCCTTAGCAGGTGACATATTGGGAGCAACTGAGTTGAAAGGTCCAGTTAACTACAAGTTTAAAGATTTGAAAGTTGCAACAAAAAATTTCAGTGCTGAAAATAAACTTGGAGAAGGAGGTTTTGGCGCTGTATATAAGGTAAATTAATGTTATATTTTTCAATATCATAACGGTAGGCATGTTGGAAGACAGGTTTTTTAAGCTGTCAATTATCCTATTTTATTTGAGAATTTTTTTATATTTATAAATAATTACAAAAATATTATCTTATTTTACTTTATTTCCTAATTACATTAAAAATAACAATTTTATTTTCCCAATTATTTTTACTAATTTTTAAGGATGTGAAATGAATTGAAGTTTAAATAAATTAAGATTTTGTAATTATTTTTAAAACAAAATATTAAAAGAAAAACATTTTTTAAAGAAAAAAACAGACCCTAAAATTTCGAAGACCAAAGAATAAATACTTAGAGCTATAGTTATATAAACAGAGAAGAACAAAATTCTTCCATTTATAAAGCATGCATGCTATCAAACAGGGTACTTTGAAGAATGGAAAAATTGTTGCCATCAAGAAACTAGTGTTGGGGAAATCAAGCAAGATGGAGGATGATTTTGAAAGTGAAGTGAAACTTATAAGTAATGTTCATCATCGGAATCTCGTTAGACTTCTTGGTTGTTGTACCAAAGGCCAAGAGAGAATCCTGGTTTACGAATACATGGCAAATAGTAGTCTTGACAAATTCTTGTTTGGTAACTTATCCTAACCTTTAATAGAAATATATTTAATATATTTATCATTTTACCTCTCTTTTCAACAATCTAAGTTTCTAAAATTAACAACAGGTGACAAAGGTGTCCTCAATTGGAAACAACGGTATGATATAATTTTAGGCACAGCAAGAGGACTAGCATATCTACATGAGGAATTTCATGTGTCCATTATACATAGAGATATAAAGACTGCTAATATCCTCTTAGATGATGATCTTCAGCCCAAAATTGCTGATTTTGGGTTGGCTAGGCTTCTTCCACGGGATCGTTCCCATCTTAGTACAAAATTTGCAGGAACATTGTAAGTAAAAAACAATGTCATTCACATTAATTTCTTGACCTTTATTGAGCAACAAGTTGTAGCAAAAGAGATAAATTAATTACTAAAATTAATGGAACATGGTAATATAATAATTGTTGTTTTATTAATATGGACTATACATAATATGCACTTGTCAGGGGATACACAGCACCTGAGTATGCAATGCAAGGTCAATTATCAGAGAAGGCTGATACCTACAGCTATGGAATTGTAGTCCTAGAAATCATAAGTGGTCAAAAGAGTACTGATGTGAAGATTGATGAGGAGGGTCGTGAGTACCTTCTTCAACGAGTAAGTTGCTATATATAACTAAGAATTGCTAGTTTTTCATGATAATATTTTACTATATGAGTATATGAAACATTTGATTTGGACGTACGTAACAGGCATGGAAACTGTATGAGAGAGGCATCTCCAACTAGCAACACCCAAAACTAAAGGTTTTTATGCAGCTACTAAGACAAAGGTGGATGGTGATAGAGCAATTTATGCCATTGCACAGTGTGTTGAATCTGCCACACAGACTAAATGTCTGGATTGCATGCAAGTCGGATTCAATAACTTACAAAGTTGCCTTCCCAACACAGATGGTACAGCATATGATGCTGGCTGTTTCATGAGATACTCCATGACACCCTTGTTTGCTGATAATCAAACCATTGACATCAGACCCTATTTAAAAGAAGGTAGGATTATTGCAATAATCCCCTTTACTTTAGTTTTTGTATATTTAAACAAATTAAAATTGGATTGATTATAGTTTTTAAAACATTTCTATTATAATTATAAAAATATGGTTTTAATACGTTTTGACTCTTGGTAAATATTGCATTTTTTATTTTATTCCTTTAAAAATCGTTAATTTTAACCCTCATAAATATATTTTTTTAAATGATCACTAATATTTTTTTTTGATACTTAGTGATAGTATACATCTAGGGATCTGATAAAAAAAGAAAAAAAAATACATCTTAGAAATATATTAGGTCAATTATCACTCTTGTATAACATGGTTATATGCATATCATGTCATTGATAAATATAAATAATGATTTATTTTTTATAATATTTAAAAATTTAATTCTATCATATGTAGGAACTAATCAATATATTAAATTTAAAAATATAAATATTTTTATTTTGAAAGATTTTACACCATTTTATTGATTTTATCATTTTTAGTATGGATTTTAAAACATAAGAAATAAAATAAAAATAAATGGCCAAATGATTAAAAAACATGTCTTTAATTTTTGTGCGCAAGCTCCTCGTTTGGAACTGATGCCAATTTCTTTACTGTATTGTAGGAGGTTCAAGCAAGAAGTGGGCTATAATAGGTGGAGTTGTTGGAGGTGTTGTTCTCCTCCTATTGTTGTTTGCCCTACAATGGTCTAGAAAAACAAAGAAAGTTCACAGGGGTAAGTAAATGTGGGAAGTCTTCCATTAATGCTTGTTATTAATTAGTTCATGATTAATGCTTTCCCAATCGAAATTATATAATAATGATAAGTAATACGAAAAAGATTTTTCCAAAGCAATTTGTTCTTCAACATCTGCTATTTGCATCTAATAATTAACTCTGCAATCATAACTTCTTCATTTTATTTCCTAATTTCCTTCATGATTGGTTTTGATTATTTTGTAGATATAATATTTTTTAAAAAAAAATATTTTTTTTATTAAAAATAATTTCAATTGTAAATTATGCATAAGCTAATCTTAAATAAATCCTTCATTTACTTGTTACAAAATTAAAAGTCGAGTGTTCCTTAGCAGGTGACATATTGGGAGCAACTGAGTTGAAAGGTCCAGTTAACTACAAGTTTAAAGATTTGAAAGTTGCAACAAAAAATTTCAGTGCTGAAAATAAACTTGGAGAAGGAGGTTTTGGCGCTGTATATAAGGTAAATTAATGTTATATTTTTCAATATCATAACGGTAGGCATGTTGGAAGACAGGTTTTTTAAGCTGTCAATTATCCTATTTTATTTGAGAATTTTTTTATATTTATAAATAATTACAAAAATATTATCTTATTTTACTTTATTTCCTAATTACATTAAAAATAACAATTTTATTTTCCCAATTATTTTTACTAATTTTTAAGGATGTGAAATGAATTGAAGTTTAAATAAATTAAGATTTTGTAATTATTTTTAAAACAAAATATTAAAAGAAAAACATTTTTTAAAGAAAAAAACAGACCCTAAAATTTCGAAGACCAAAGAATAAATACTTAGAGCTATAGTTATATAAACAGAGAAGAACAAAATTCTTCCATTTATAAAGCATGCATGCTATCAAACAGGGTACTTTGAAGAATGGAAAAATTGTTGCCATCAAGAAACTAGTGTTGGGGAAATCAAGCAAGATGGAGGATGATTTTGAAAGTGAAGTGAAACTTATAAGTAATGTTCATCATCGGAATCTCGTTAGACTTCTTGGTTGTTGTACCAAAGGCCAAGAGAGAATCCTGGTTTACGAATACATGGCAAATAGTAGTCTTGACAAATTCTTGTTTGGTAACTTATCCTAACCTTTAATAGAAATATATTTAATATATTTATCATTTTACCTCTCTTTTCAACAATCTAAGTTTCTAAAATTAACAACAGGTGACAAAGGTGTCCTCAATTGGAAACAACGGTATGATATAATTTTAGGCACAGCAAGAGGACTAGCATATCTACATGAGGAATTTCATGTGTCCATTATACATAGAGATATAAAGACTGCTAATATCCTCTTAGATGATGATCTTCAGCCCAAAATTGCTGATTTTGGGTTGGCTAGGCTTCTTCCACGGGATCGTTCCCATCTTAGTACAAAATTTGCAGGAACATTGTAAGTAAAAAACAATGTCATTCACATTAATTTCTTGACCTTTATTGAGCAACAAGTTGTAGCAAAAGAGATAAATTAATTACTAAAATTAATGGAACATGGTAATATAATAATTGTTGTTTTATTAACTATGGACTATACATAATATGCACTTGTCAGGGGATACACAGCACCTGAGTATGCAATGCAAGGTCAATTATCAGAGAAGGCTGATACCTACAGCTATGGAATTGTAGTCCTAGAAATCATAAGTGGTCAAAAGAGTACTGATGTGAAGATTGATGAGGAGGGTCGTGAGTACCTTCTTCAACGAGTAAGTTGCTATATATAACTAAGAATTGCTAGTTTTTCATGATAATATTTTACTATATGAGTATATGAAACATTTGATTTGGACGTACGTAACAGGCATGGAAACTGTATGAGAGAGGCATGCAGTTATCACTTGTCGACAAGGAAATAGACCCTAATGAATATGATGCAGAAGAAATGAAAAAAATCATAGAAATTGCATTATTATGCACTCAAGCAACAGCTGCAATGAGGCCAACAATGTCTGAATTAATAGTGCTGCTCAAAAGCAAGAGCTTAGTGGAGCACCTGCGACCAACTATGCCTGTGTTTGTTGAAACGAATATGATGAATCGGGAAGGCATGTCTGCTGGTGGTTCATCTAATGCTACTGCCTCCATTTCTGTTTTATCAGCTCGATGATTATGGGATAGCAAAGGGTCTTGAATTCTTCATCACTTCATCCAATAAGTGAACAGAATAAACTTTTCAATATGCACTTGCACAGAACAATAAGAGTAAAATGAATTATGTTTTTCTCGCTAATTAAAATTAATTTATATATAAGTTAATTGACTTATATATAAATTAATTTTGATTTTTGAAAAAACTTAATACATTTTATTTTTTTATAAGCATTTATTGGAAAATTGATTCAAATAGGACTTATATATAGATTGCTTTTCACTTCAGTTGTTTATCAATGATACCGTCCATGTGTGATGCTATAAATATTCTCTAGTTTCCTTGGTTCATTCTGTAAAAAAAAAAAAAAAAAACAAGTTTCCTCGGTTCAATATCTCCCAAGTGTTTTAGTTTAATTTGATTCCTCTATATATTAGTTGATTTTGTATTATTCTCAACGAATAAGATTTCTTATTTACTTCTTTTATTTAGTTTAAAAGAGTTAAATCCATTGTGTATGGTTGAAAAGTGTATAGGTTTAGATTATTATTAGACTACTAACAAATTATTGATCCGATTAATATCATACTTGATTTTCTTAATAAGTAAAATTTTAAATTTAAATTTTGTGAATGAAATAATATGATTAAAAAAATCTCACTAAAAATAATTAGTCAATAATAATCGATAAAGATTAATCATATATTAATAAAATTGATAAATACTCTACTTCATATCACCGTGAAAGAAACTACATGTCATGGTGAAAGAAAATACTAGTAAACTTGAAAGTTTCAACTTAATTATTACATTTCTATTCTAGAAGACTTTATATAGAACTCCTGTCTAAAACTCTAAAGTAATTGTGTTTGTCATCAGGGACAGACCTAGAAGAAGTTAATGAGAGGGGAGCTGGAATTTTTTTTCTTGTTTTATAATATATATTCATCTGATTTTTAGCAAATAATTGTTTATTAGATAATCACTTTAATACAAATATTTATTAGTTTTGGTTAAGTTTCACTAATCCCCATTAATAGCATATAAACAGTCCACATAAAAGAATAAAAATCCAATATAGGATGCAAGCCATTGCTCATTCAATAAAAAAAATATATTAAATGTTGGCAATGCATAAACCAGATCAACCACTCCTGTCTCCATCTAAAGTTGTCCCTGCTTGCACATGTCTCCCCCCTTGGCATGTGATATATTTTGTAATACCACATAATATATTACACTAAGATGAGTGTTACATGTCCATATTTTTATTCACCCTTATTATATAATGTTTTTTAATTTTTATGATATTCTAAAATTATCATATTTTAAGATTTAAAATTAAAAAATTATTTATTCTCACTGAAAATAATCTGATCCTAAAACTCGTTTACTATGCACAAGGATTACTCATCTCTAATTAAGTTACTTTTCTTGTATATATTTTCATATACTGGTTTATCTTTTCCAAAAGAATTACTAGCAATGCCTTTTTAACAAGAAATTGCTACATAGTAAAGAACTTAATTTAATCATCACATGGTCATGGTTCAAACCAATTTTTAAGGATATACTTTTAATTTAAGAAAATGAATATTAACAACACTCAAATATTATATGTATATATAATATATTGAGATTAGTTGAGACCATAGTAATTCTATACTATGTAATAATTTTTATTTTTTAACACATTTTTTATATTATTGATTATGTGCGGTTTCACTCTTTATTATTAATTTAAGGAATTTTACTCATAATTTTATTGTTATCATAAAATTTTAATTAATAAGAAAGAGAGTGTAATGAATAGTATGTTATTAATCCTTGTTTTTACAAAACTGATCATCAATTTCTTTTCAAATAAAGTAAAATAAAAACTCAAAAATAACACAACATGTTTTAATATATTTTTAAAATAGTTTTTATTGAAAAAACTAAGTTACCAGTGATTGTTTTTCTTTAAAAATGGTAATTATTTTATTTTTATAATATTTTAAGTAATTTGAAAAATAAAAAAATATTTAATATTTATATAGATCAAATAATAAAATGGCATTCCTCTAAAAATGATATGTTGAATGGTCGTCCATCTCAACCGTGCTCGATCCGGGACATCGTTGGGATTTGTTCCTTTTCATATCACAACCATTTAGAATTATATATATATATATATATATATATATATATATGAAGAACATTAACGTATTACAGAGGGGATGAAATGAAATGGTAGCAGTGGTAACATGTTAGTAAGGCATTGAAGCAGTTTGTAAGCACTTTCCACTAATTATATGTCCATAACGTGCCTTAGGTGACTATTACAAAAAGTAGTTTTAACATCGACTTATTAACATCGGTTTTGATAAAATTGATGTTAAATTAAACACGGTGACATATTTATAAATAAAATATCCTTCTTAACATTGGTTTTTCAAAAAATCGATGTTAATTCATACACATTAACATCGGTTTTTGAAAAACCGATGTTAACTAATGATGTTAACATCGGTTTTTGGAAAACCGACACGTTAACATCGATTTTTTAGAAAACCAATGTTAACATATCACACGTTAACATTAATTTTTGAAAAACTGATGTTAACATCGATTTTTGAAAAATCAATGTTAACGTGTGATATGTTAACATCGATTTTTCAAAAAATCGATGTTAATGCATACACCTTAACATCGGTATTTGAAATACCGATGTTAATATAAACTTTTTTTTAATTATTTATATATTTTTTAAAAAATCATATATATTGCGTTATTAATTAAATTTTAATTAAAAAATATAATAATTAATAAACAATAATAAATTCAAAAAGTAAACATTTAAAAATTAAATTAAATTTTTAAAATGAATTTCGTAATTTCAATTTTATTATTTCATGACTATCATTTAAATATGACACACATTTATATAAATTATTTGATATTATTTAATTTGAAAATTAAAAAAAAACTATTTTTAATAATAGAGTTTAACTTTTATAGAATTTTTATAGAATGTTGGTAAAAATAATTATATCGTTAAAAAATTAAAATTTATTATTAATATATTTTTATTTAATTATTATAAAAATAAAAAATTAGTTTTTTTCTTCTTAAAAAGGTAAATGGAGAATATTGTTTAAAAATTCTATGAAATCTTACTATATTTATATTATCGTATTATCTTTAAATTTAAAGTAAATTAAAATATTTGTATATATTAATTTGATTTATTGAAAATATATGTTACAGTGATTTAATTTAAATAATTATAGTTATTTCATATATTTGTAGGATTTAAAAAAAATAATATTTTTATCATTTTTAAACAAATTTTTCAGAAAATAAAAATATTTTCATGAGACACAAAAATTATGTTTTAAGTCTTTAAATTTAGAATTAATTATAATCCACATGTAATTTATTTTTATTTCATTTATCAATTTTTTTTATTAATTTTAACCTCATTTGTTAATTTATTTTTATTACGTTGTTCAAATGTTAGTCCAAATATGTAGTCTTTTTTTAGTATAGTCGAAATATGCTAGTATGTCGCTCCAAACACTACTAATCAAAATACTCAGTTTTCCTAATTTCTTTCTAGTATTAATTTTTTTTTTCTAATTTTCCTTAGGTGTGAAATGTTCTGGAAATTATTATTCTATGGTAGGTTTTTTTTTTAATATATATCTCGTTGTCGTGTGTGGTTAGTAGTAGGTTTTTTTTTTTTTCAGTCTTCTAGACTTTCATTTGAAAGAGTTTTTTTCTTTTTTTTTGTTTTCGTTTTTTTTATAATTTGTTTTGGTTTCCGTGGAACTGCACATATTAGCATTTTAGTTTAGTTTATTCTCCAGTAAAAGTTGTCTATTGGATAATTTATTCATTATTAGATTAGATGACAGAGTAATAAAATTTGTTATTTATTTACTATTTATTGGATACTTCAAGGGTACTATGTAATAATTTTTCACTATGTTCGGAGGCCTAGGAGAGAAACTAGCAAAAGTAAGCTAGTAGCAACAATTGTTACGGAGGAATAAAAAACATGAATATTTTAATAAGCTTGATATTTATTGCCTAAATTAATTACATTATAAAAATATTGTTTATTTTTTAAAATGAGAAATGTCATGTGAAATGGGAGAAGGCCCATTTAATAGCTGGGTCCAGAGCCCCAAACTTTTAGTTTGAAAGAGGGAATTGGAAACGGTGGTAGAAGCAAAGTGAGGTTTAGGGTTTCTCCTTCCATTCTTTAGTGTTTACAGAGAGAGAGAGAGAGTAAGAGAGAGCAATGAGAGAGAAAAGTCTTTTATTGATCATAAATAAAAACTTGCAAACAAAGCAGTGATATGTATAAACGTGTAAGCTACATTAATTCTCTTAAGAAATGATAACTGGGGTTGCTGATTAAAGTTAATAGTACCTAAATATTTAGGTACATTTTGGCTTATTTGGTGTTAGTGATCCATTGCCACTCTCTCAAGTATTATTTTTAATTTTTAATTATATATAAAATGATTATAACTTACTTTTAATAAATTTCTCTTTCATAAGAACAATTCTCATTTTAAAAATGTATAAACTCTAACTTTACGTCATACAATCATATATAAATATTTAAGATTAATTAAAAGTTACATGACTACTTATAATTACAGTACATTTATCAATTAAAACAAGAGTATTGAGGGAAAATGAAAAAATTGTTGTAAAATGTATGAATGAAACTGATAGTAAATTAAATTGTGGAAATATTAATTGGGAAAAAAAATGAAATTTACGGGATTGAAAAAAATTTAAGCATGTACCTTGAAGGAAATTTTGAGAGAGTAGTGGGATAGTGGTTATGGGATTTTTACTTGTGAAGAGGTATTTATATCTCATGGAAATAATTTTTCTGCAAAAATATTGATAGAATGTGAACTTATATCTTTTCCAAGAATAGAATATATTTAGTATTTATTTTTTTTATGAAAATATTTATTTTTTTATGACATCATAACAAATGTGAGATAATTTTGTTTGGTCTTATATTTTTTAGAATAATTAAATAATTCGCGAAACAAACATGTATTTTGAAAAGGATTTTTCCCTCATGCTTCTTGAATTTCACTCCAAAAATTTTAATTTTCTTAATAAAAAAAGGTCAATTATGTTTTTTGTTTTTCACCTGGATGTTCTTACGTGCGTTAAAAAAAAAAAACATTTGACCAGAAGGTTGCTTAGTCCATCACCACAAGTATAATTCTCATTTACTACTTTTGGGACTCTAATGACGTGTCTTAATATTATATTATAGTAACATTTTTAATTGAAAATGGAAATAGATTAGTTTTGATAACCTGAGTCCAAGATGCCAATGATGACGTCTGACGAGGGAGCAGAGTTGTAGACCGTGTTTGGGTGGTGGATTTTGACAGGGGTATTTTGGTCCTTAAGGAAATCCCAAGACCGGATTGTGTGGAGGAGCTTCAAATCTAATCAGAATTATTCAAACTCTTATTATTAGGCCCTGAACTTGATGGATTTTAGTATATATAATGTAATGTCATAATGAAATAGAAAACATAAAATTCCTCCATGAATAACGAAAACGAAAATTGAACTTGATGTAATACTTCCTTTAGAGGTTTATCTTAATTAATGTAATACTTCCTTTAGTCCTTTATTTTAGAGGTTTATTTTAACTAGTGTAATATTTTAATGTTCCTCATATTCAACACTAGTGCTTTGAAAGGACTTGATGATACTTTACAATCTAAATCCAAGGCTGCTGCTAGGTGGATTGTTGTTAAGGTACGTGATTTAAATAAAACTTCTACTTATATATATTTTATGTGTGTGTATACTAATTATAGTTAACGTTTAATTAATATCCAAATTTCATTATGTATTTAGTGTAATAGATAAAAAAGAATCACTGAATGTGGCTACTATGTGATGCACTGGATGTCCACGATAATCTTAGGATCTTTCAGGAATAATTGGGAGACGGTAATTGTTTATTTCAAACAAAGTTGGTTTTCTTATAATTGTTATTACATTATTAATTTATTTTTTTATTTGATCAAGCAATATTTTAATGAAGTTAGACCATTGGAAGCAGAGAGATTCAAGGCACTTCGCATCCAGTGGGTACAGTATTATCTAAAAGTTAGAAATCAAGCATAGGATGTTAGGCAACTATGTAACTTTAGGTTACTTAATTAGTTTACATACTTTGCATTACATTTTTTATAATTGTTGTTTCATTTTAACATTGAATAACCTTTGTTAATAGTTAGTTTTTTGCTAAAACCTATTTGAAAGCAGAATGCAAATAATATATGTTGTGTGCTATGTGGTTTGATTTTAAATTTACAGGTTAAATTTTGATTTTTTTGTAAAAACAAAGATATTATTTTAAAAAAAAATTTCTGAAAACAACATCAGTTTTCTGTTAACATCGATTTTTTTAAAAAACCGATGTTAACTGTCAACATTAACACATTCGTTAACATCGATTTTTTTTTTTTTACAGAAAATCAATGTTAACTTTCAACATTAATATATATTTTTTGGGTGTAATTCATATTAGCAACATCGGTTATTTATATAACCGATGTTGATAATTTTACGTTAACATCGATTTTTTAGAAACCGGTATTAACGATAATACTATCAACGTCGGTACTTTCAACATCGATTCAAAAATCGATGTAGAAAACATATTTTCTAATAGTGGGTATTCAACCGATCTAATTAATCAACATATTTGCATGTAAACAGAATATCATACAGCATTGACTTTGCATGATATGATATTCACTACACCAAGACTTTTCGTTTGGGTTGTTTGTAAGTTTTTTTTTTTTTTAAATATCATGATTGTCTCAATTATACGTGGTACTATTGATTAACATATTTTCATGTTATTCTAAATTTGTACACATGGTATGAACGACACGCAGTAAGGATAAATTAATCATAAACTTGCTTAAAACACATACGTTTAATGTATTGATAAAATATACTATCACATGATTTTGAACTTAATGCATTTCAATTTATATTGGAAATTAAATATTTTAAATTCTAAATATTAAAATTAAATTTTTAAAATTTATATGCATAAAGTAATTATTAATAATAATAATAATAATAATAATAATAATAATAATAATAATAATAATAATAATAATAAATATATTATAAATAATAATACAATTTAAAAATATTAATTTTATCTCTAATCAAATTTAATTTAAAATTAAATAATTTAGTTGATAATAATTAATCCAATAATAATATGTATAAAGTACGGTTTTTATCTACAAGTACCATGCATGGCATGTTTTTTTTCCCTGCAAAATATTTTCATATTTTATTATCTTTTCAATTATTTTAAGAAAAAAAACTAACGAACTCAAAAAAAAAAAAAAAATAGTGCAATCGTAATTGTTGTCATTTAATTATCTCAAAACATAAACCATGTGAAAACATATACAATAATTGAGTTATATCGTCACAATATTTATCAATTTAGTACATTGATTAAGAGGGTCATAAGCTTTATATACCTATATGTTGTAGATTTACCATATATACTCTATTAGTTATTTAATCAGCCCCTGGACCTTTTGCTTAGAATTTTTTTTATGGATCAACAATTTTCTTCATGACGTTTAACCCCCCCCGCCCCCCCTCAAAAAAAAAAAAAAAAAAAACTAGGTTATGACATTGACGTGCCCCTCATTAATATAGTAATATTCTAAAGTAGAATTGAGATCATTCACGAGGCAATTTCTACTTCTGTCCATAACGTGCGTGGCTTAGGCTGTTCGCCAACCTAATTAATCAAGATATGTTTGCATTGTAGTTTAATCTGTAAATAACCTAAATTCTTTAATGTAAACATACAACATTGACTTCATATCATATTGACTTCCAACAATTCCGCTTGCGTGGCTTAAGTTTTTATAAAACAAAATATCATAATTTATCTAAATTATTTTTGAGCAACATTTATCTAAATTTTATTTAACACATTTCATGTTATTCTAAAGTTGTGCACATCGTATAACCGGTGCCGCCGGCTCGCAGAAAGGAAAAAGTATATACTTGCTTATATCGCATAAGTAATAGCCTCCAAATTTGACATACATATACAAAGTCCTCAATTTATGAATTTGGGTGACACAGCATATAAATAATTTAATTAATTATCTAACAAAATTTAAAACAGTTAGATGAAAAAGATTTCTAAAATAATCTATTTTATTTTCCTTTGATCAAAGGTAAGATTAAAATACCGATCATATTACATTTATTGTTACTGCATGCGCCGTAATTTGTTTCTCATGGCTAGCTAGCCAAAGTACTCGAGCATTCTCTGGATGGAAACATCCATGCATTTTGTTTCTTGTTCTCCAGCTAATGCTGAAATCATACTTCAGGTACTAAGATGATTATTACAATATTAAAGAGATTTAATTCAATTAATTGAATAAAATATGTGAGTGTTATAAATTTCTTAGTGTCATTTTTTATTTTTATAAATAAAAAATTATTACAATATAAAATGCTACGCCACCCGGCCGGTACAATTAAAAACTAGCTAGTTGATACCATAAACAGATCAGCTCAAAAAGCAAATGACTTTTTCAAAATGTCTGACGTTATTGAATACTTTTTTATTCTTAAATTAATTTCAGTATTTTTGTTCAATTTAGTATTATAAATTAAAATTTACACTCTTTAGTCTATCAAATTCGGAAAATAAATTTTTTGAGTCCCTCCCGCAGTAAAAGTGATCGTCACAAATTATGTATCTAAACAGTCAAAAATAGTTAGAATGAAAAGATTAAAATAAATATTTTAAAAATTTTGAAGAACTAAATAATATAAATTTTAATTTGATCGATTAAAAACGATATATTTTAAATTTGAGGGACTAAAAATATATTTTAGTCTAAATAATATTATTGATTAAAATGTTTGTTTAACATGTCATTTATAAAAGAAAGTGACATAATTAAAAATGATGTAAACGTATATTTTACGTATAAATACAAGTATGAGAAGCCTTCAGGTTTTAGACATAATAGGATAATCATTCCCATAATGAAGTAAGTAAACGATAATGGCGGCTCTTACACTGTATTATTTTTCTATAAAATAATAATATTATTGATAAAAATGTTTATTTAACATATCATTTAAAAGAAAGTGACATAAAAATTGTGTACAAATATTGTATGTATAAATGCAAGTATGAAGCTAAGCGTGCAGCTTTTAGATATCATAGAATAATCCCCATGAAGAAGTAGTACGTAAATGATAATGGTGGCTCTAACACTGTGTATTATTTTTTTTTTATAAATAAAATTATTGATTAAAATTTTTATTTAACATATCATTTAAAGGAAAACGACATGTATTAAATTAAATTAAGGTGACATAAAAATGGTGCAAACCTTAAACATATTTTATGTACAAATACAAGTATGAGAAGCGTGCAGTTTTTAGACATTACAGGATAATCATTAGGTACGATAATAATTAATCCTCAAATTTTCTAATCATCTTTGTGGGTGTCACACAAAAAACAAATGTTGTTGACTACGCTTAGTTTCTAGAGTCATTGCTCATTAATTGGTCCACTCAAAATTACTGGTTAATGTAACTTCTATTCTTTTTTTAACTGCATTGTATAATAAATTTCATTGACAAAATAGTTATTGTGTAAAAATTGGTAAAACATTTTTCTCAAATTTTTTTTGATAAAACATTGATATATGAACAGTTTAAAAAGAAGAGTAATACTATCATTTATCTTTAATAATAATTTTTTTCCTAAAAAAATCTACAACTACGCTGTTGTTAGTACTATGAAGGTGGATACCAGCCAATTAATCCGTGTGATGACTGTTGACTACGCCTCATAGGTGCAGGATGATTCGATGTCATCATAATTAAATCCTTCGTGAAAATTGGAAGTTTATAACCAGATATTTGTTTGGGAGTTAGTAAAACATTGAATTAGTTGTATTTTTGTCTTCTAATTTAGTCATTTCATGACAGGTAAAAGAAAAGTATAGTCATTTCATGATTTTGGTTTCACATTTTTAATTTCACAACTTAGTCCATTATTTTTAAAATTGAAGAAATTTAGTTCTTTTGTATATTTATCATCTATTAAACTTCTTCCTTCTTATATATAGCTAACACAAATTTATCCTTAGTCGTCCATGGTCCACCCATGCATGGACATCATCAAAAACTACTTTTTTTTCATTAAGACCTATATGAAACTCATCTTTTGAACCCTAGTTTGAGAATCACAAGAGTAATATAATGCAATTCAAGTTCGTAGCCTTAACCTTTTTGGTGTTTTGGTCACGCTGGAGCTTTGAGGGTGCAGTAGGAGACCCTCAACTCTTTTTACTAGTATCAGAGTGCAGTGGATTCGGGGTACCCAACTTGTCCAACTTCTACCAAAATCTAAACGCAAGTTTTGCAGACCTGAGAGCACAGGTGAGCAACAATAGCAAGCACTTTGCCACGGCTCAATCAGTCACCGGAACAAGCCCCGTCTATGCTATGTTTCAATGCGTCAACTACCTCTCCATCACTGATTGCGCCACCTGCTTAGCTGCCGCCGCCGCCGAAATCCGCAACTGCTATACTGGAACCAACAACGGTGCCCGTGTCGTTTATGACGGCTGCTTCCTCAGGTACACATCCATCTAATTAATGTTTGTTAAATAACCCATCATTGGAAAAAGAGTTTTCACAACAGATTTTAACACATTCAAAAAGACGATTTTGAATTGTCTTAGTCAATGTCGTGGAAAGTTAAAATTTTTCAGGATGAATCTTTAAAAATTATTTTAGAAAAATTATCATTTTAAGAAAATTTTTATGTTATTTAGAAAAGTGATATTCTAAGATGGTTTTCACCCAAAACTGTTTTAGACTTTTTTTTTTAAAATTAAAAAAATTGAAAATTCTAGGATGATTATCCCAAAAATCATAATTTTTCAAAAAACCATTTTAAAATGTCTTTTTAAAAAAAAAAATGAACTAAAGATTTTAAGACAATTTTTCCTTAAATTGTCTTAAAATATAAATATTTTAAGACATTTTTTTAAATAACCATCTTAGAATGTTTTTTTTTTTAATTTTTGTTATCATATACACAAACTCTAAATAAAAAAATGAGATTTAGTTAGATAACGTTCTCAAGCAGAAATAGTTATTCATAATTTTCATAAATAATTAAAAAATATATGAGATACCATGCCATATAATGTTCACAAGCATAAATAGTTCTTCATAATTTTCACAATATGATTCAATACCAAATTTACATACTTTTTCTATCAGATGCTAAAATTAAACTTGAGGTTAGAATCCTATAGGTGTTAACGCATTTGTAGTGTACTGTATCTATTCACCATTAAGTTATAAAGTAACAGAAATTTTGGATCCACTTTTCCAGGAAAAGGTGAAGGAAGCAAATAATTAGAAGAATGAAAACTAACAACACATATATCATTAGATACTTCTTATTCTAAATTTAACATTTACATTCATTTTAGTATTCAGTAAGACACTACCGAAAAAAATTATCTGAAGTTATTTTTTTTTGGCTAAATGATTAACGTTACAATGAATATATTCATAACAACAAAAGAAAGAAAAAAAATCTCCAGGAGGCCATTCCCAAACTCCAAGCATGTTGCAAACCGAATAATGGGAGTGTTAAACTGCACAAAGATGGGGATAATACAACAACAATGACTTAATTACAAAATGTTGGATTTCAAAGTATTAACAAAGAATGAACAACTGGCCCTATTATTTAGGTGAAACAAGTGAAATTAAAAATAAATAAATTGATCTTCAACTTCATCTAATTTGAACATTTAACCTGTTGATTTAAAATTCATTGACAAAGTACTAACTAGATTTAAATTTAAATTCATGCTTTGGCATTTGTCTGTACCAAGCTAGGAATACCGTTTTGGGCTATGTAAGGATAATGAGCTTTTGTGTCAATGCCACCATTGTCTATAGCATAACCAAATGCATTGAAGTAAAAGCCTCCAGCACAACCATTAATTGCTAGCAGGGTCACAATCCACGACTTGTTGTGCAGATAGGGAAACAAGATTCCTAGACCTAGTAACTATTTTGTTTATTCCTTCGATGGCCACTGAAAGCGCATTGGCTTTCTAATAAAATAACATGTTAAATCAGTCCAACAAAAACATATATTTGGTTAATGTGGTAAAATGAAACTATTTTTCTGGTCGCATCTTATTGAAAAAGTAAGCAATTTTTTTTTTTATGAAACTCAATGACTTTGCTTTTAGCTGTTTCACAAAATATTTATTGTGTTTGGATTAATACATTTTGAGAATAAAAAAATTATATATTTTTTTGAAAAATGATTTTTAATTCTAAGAGTTAGAACATCATATCATATGTAGCCGGCTACAGTGAATAACACAACTCATTTTGTCACTTAATTGAAAATAAAAGGAATATTTTTTAACAGAAATTTAAGACATCAAAAAGTTATTTCTTTAATTTTATAGCATATTGTTGAGATGCACCTATATGAAAAAATATATATACATGTAATCATATATAATATCACATACAGTATAATATCACATGTGGGGTTAACAACAACCACAATTTTTTTTTAACCATCATATTAATTTTTTTTTCAAGTTTTCGCAAAAACTTACTACACTATCATGTTTAATATTTTAAAAAAAATAAATAAATGCATGATTTTAATAAATTATAACAAATTTAACAATAATAACATTTCATTAAATAGGTCGGTCCGTTAAATTTAAAAAGCTTTTTGGATCATCTAAAGCTAGATCTTTTTAATTAAATAAATTTAAATAAAAATCTTGATTTAATTATACTAAATTTTACACCCTAGTGAGTGTTGTGTGCTCTATTTTTAGTCTTAAACTATAAATATGCTATATGCATGGAGTGAAATGAAGAATCTCACCTTTTGAGCCGTGAGATGAAGAAATGACTACTGGAGTGACTCCAAAATTTTGTGTACCACAACCTGGCTATGTCTTCAAGTACCAGAACCTCTGCAGTATTGGCATCATGCAAAATGTAGATATATTATGCTTTACAAAGTCATGCAGAAAATGATGATTGGAAAATCACAGCTTCATATATTAGGATAATAAGCCACAATGAATAGGATAATGATGCAAAGAAATAAAAATGAATCCAAAAACATTAGATCATGTTTTTGAGAGTAATGAATCTCACGTCAGGTCACTTAAGCGGTAAACTAATCTCTCCGCTTCGAAACTGTAAGCGGAGAAATAAAAATGAATCCAAAAAGAAATAGTTTTAGCTAGTCACCCATGTGTAACCAAACTGTTTCAAAAATGAATCCAAACAGCCATAGAAATTGAAGCAGGTTCTTGGAATATTACAATCAAATAAAAATCGGCATAATTTCAGAACATTCAACTAACCTTCTCCTGAACTTCCCACATCATTCCATTCTAAATTTCATTATAACGAAAGGAGTCAGAGAGAAAACAGAAACCAAAAAAAAAAAAAAAAGCAAAGAATGTCACAAAGCAAAATTCCTTCATAAATAATATTTTATACACCACACCACACCTAAATATGTAAAGCAGAGAATTAGCCTAGCTCAAAATTATCACTCATTTTACTCGAATCATAGGCAATACTATTCAAAACAATATAACCAATAAAAACCAGCAACTCACAATCACTGACTAAAGGCTTCCCATAACTATTGAAAATCAAAGCATTTTGCGTTAATCAAATCAAACAACATCAGCAAAAATCAATAACCTAGCTATAATTAACGAAAAGAAATAAAATAATAAAATAATTAGATACGCGTGAAACACACGCTTGTCCACAATCAATAATTGAATTGAGAAGAAAAAAAGCCAGATCCAAACATCAATAAAAGTTCAATACTCTACAATCAAAAAATCAGAAGCGCAATCTAAGCAGATCTAAATAAAATAGTAAAGTCAAAACCATTGGCAATAGATCGACAAGGAAAAGCTGCAATAGGAAAAAAAAGAAGAAAAGATTAGTTTACCTCTAAGGAGGTACTGTAAGCCGCAAACATTAGTTTTGAGAGCAATATCCAAATCGAAACTGTAAATTCCCACTTCGAAGAACACAAGCTTGTTCCTCTCTGCCTCCACTGAACCCCAGTGATATCCTCCTTCGATAACGACATCCCCGCCTCCGCTGGGACATTATGGTCCTTCACCACCACCTTTGGTGGCTTCGTAGGCTGTCTTCACCGCCGCCGGAGATACAGCAACGGCAGCAGCAACAACAACGCCAAGCCAAGAACGGACCCCACAATGATTGCGACAATGGGGCCAGTGGAGAAAAGTTTCATTTTTGGTCTCAGTCTCGGTCTTGTGGCGAGTGTTTTGAGAAGATGTGCTGTTGATTTGGAGCTCTTTGGAGAGAGCGGTGGCGAGAGGTTGCTGGAACTTATCGAGCTTGTCGATGAGGTCGAGGACGGAGGGTTTGGAGCGAAGAACCTCTTCCTGCTCCTTGTTCAAGGGCTTGCCCTGGGTGACGGTGCTCCTCTTCCATGACGAGGATGCAATTCAGCTTCTTCCTTGGGTGATAGGGTTTGTGTTGGCTCGGAAGTGAGAACGATTGAATAATGTGTAAGGGCGTTGTTGAGAGAGAGGCATGCCTTATGAAAAAGTGAAATGCATCTTCTAAGATGGTTCTTGAAGAAACCGGCCTAGTAATGCGTTTTGCATCTTCCAAGACGGTTCTTGAAGAAATCGGCCTAGTAATGCAATACGGCTTTAAGAAAATCATCTCTAAAAAATTATAATTATTTATAAAAATGTCACCACCTTTTTTTTAAGACCGTTTTTGTATAACTGTCGTGAATCTGCCATAGTCCAAAATGTTTTTTTAGTAGTGCATTCTTATGGCTCCTAATTCAAATATGATTATTTGACACTCATATGGTGTGTATACACTATGATATGGCTAAAATGAGTAAGACTAGCTGCATCACTGGTCCTATAAAATGTAGGATGGAGTTTTAAACATGTAAAAACAAAAAGCAGTACACCAAAGAGTGTGTAGATCAAATGTAATTGCTTATTTCAACTTAACTTGATAGGATGGGCCTTTCTAGGTCGAAATAGATGGTTTTTAACATTAAATAACTTTGATTTTAATTAATATTAGATTTATTTAATATTTCTTAAAATATTAGATGATAACAAATCCATGAATGTCATTCACTAGAGTCATTATACATTATAAAGTTTGCAGTCTATCGAGGTATTAATAATGAAATATCAAGTTTATGTTTTTCTTCTTTATATAACTTTTAGTATATTCTTAGGAGTAGAAATAGCTTTGTAACATAACTAGCTAGTGGTGTTGAGTTCAAGTTTAAGATATACAAATGTCTTAAATATAAAAAAAAAATTGTCACTTATAATAATTTTACCTCAAACATAGATTATTTCTCTTTATAAATGTTACCTTCTTCCAGTAAAAAATACATGTTGTTTATAAAAAAAAAAAAACCAAAACTTAGACTTCTCTATATATATTGTTCTCGTTTTAAGCATAGATAGACATTTCTCTTAATTTTTCTTGTTTTCTTTTTTTTTTCTCCTTTTTATTGTCCAAATAAGTTAAAGGTTAAATTTAACATAAATTATCAACAAGCTAGGTGTTTATAGATTATTGAGGCCGTGTGAATTATGGATTTTAGATGTTTTCGTCACAAGAACATGTGGGTTGGCAGTTCATGAAACTAAGTTAGAATTGACTTTGATGTTATTGCTTTCAAATGTATTTTACTGTTGAGGTACGAGACCAGTGACTTCTTCGATCGAAGAGAACATCTTAGAAGCCACATGCACACTTTGTGGAAATCAGACTGCAGATGACAACACTGCTTTTTGTTTACATGAACACAAATAACCAATAAGATGTTTATATATAGATGATTGAGAATGTGGATTAGTTTTTCTTATGTCTTCATCACAAGTTTATTATTTGATACTTTCAAACGTGTTGTTAAGGTATGAGAGCGATGACTTCTTTCGCGAGACCACTCTTGCTGGCAACAGTATGAGTTGTGGAAATCAGACAGCAGTTGAAGCCACTGCTTTTAGTACATCTACACAACAATTGCTAATGAACCTCCAAATTGCAACACCGAAAATTACTGGTTTCTTTGCAGCTACCAAGACACAAGTGATTGGCGGTGCAATCTATGCCATTGCACAATGTGCTGAAACTTTCACACGAGACACTTGTTTGAATTGTTTGTCAATTGAACAGAGCGACATACAAGGTTGTCTTCCCAATACAAATGGTAGGGCATTTGATCCTCCTGGCTGCTTTATGAGATACTCGGACACACCCTTCTTTGCTGATAACCAAACCATTGATATCAGTCCCTTCTTAAAACAAGGTACAAATGCCATAACTCCATTTAATAGATGTTGACTTGAATGAACAAAAATGGGTTAGTGGTGTGCCATCTCTTATTGTATAATGAGAAAGGCTAGTAGCACATATCTAATTCACTTTTTAATTTTGGAAGAAATATATCAAAATCACTTTAAATTTTTTTGAGACGTACTGAATTAATGTAGCTCAGTCATGATTTTGATATTTCTAACAAATTTTAATCAATAGCAGAGAATGCATTAGAAAGAGTCTGTTAGAAAAACTTGTTTCTAGTACTTTTCGGGCCAACATCTTGAACGGACACATCATTTGGAATATTTGAGGTCAACTTCTTTTCTGTCTTGCAGGACGAGGAGGTTCAATGAGGAAGTGGGTCGTTATTGGTGGTAGTGTTGCAGGTGCACTCCTTGCTGGGATCCTTCTTATATTATTACCCTGGCATAAAAGATTCCAAAGTCCCACGAGAGTTCCTAGAGGTATATAATAAGACCATTTGGATTTTGGAAAGTCTTTATGTGATGCTTTGCATCCGACTATTACCAAAGTATCATGTCTAAAAATATCATTGTTCTCCTAAACATAGATGAATTCATTTCTTTATTTATATTTATATATAAAGTAAAATCAAACTTATATTTCACTTAGCAGGTATCATATTGGGAGCAACTGAGTTGAAAGATGCAACCAAGTACAGGTACAGTGACTTGAAAGCTGCAACAAAAAATTTTAGTGAGAAAAATAAACTAGGAGAAGGAGGCTTTGGAACTGTATACAAGGTAAACTTGAGTTGTTCCTCCTCACATTTCAATCCTGCTTAAGAAGGAAATACTACTTATAAGCTAAACATCTAATGATAAAGATAAATCACTTTCAAGAAGAATTTTTTATTTCTAATGCTATTGAATAGGGGACGATGAAAAACGGGAAAGTTGTTGCTGTAAAAAAGTTACTTTCAGGAAAAGGCAACAACATAGACGACAATTTTGAAAGTGAAGTAACGCTCATCAGTAATGTTCATCACAAAAATTTGGTTCGGCTACTTGGTTATTGCAGCAAAGGCCAAGACAGAATTCTTGTTTATGAGTACATGGCAAACAACAGCCTTGACAAATTCTTATCTGGTAAAATGTTAATTTGCAATAGAAGCAACTTGTGTAAGTTTTCTTTTCTTTACCTCTAAAGTGTTGAACATATAAACATGGGAATCAGATAAAAGAAAAGGTTCACTCAACTGGAGACAACGCTATGATATAATTTTGGGCACAGCACGGGGATTGGCTTATCTACATGAGGATTTTCATATTCCTATCATACATAGAGATATTAAGAGTGGCAATATCCTCTTGGACGAAGAATTTCAACCCAAAATTTCTGATTTTGGATTGGTGAAACTCCTACCAGGGGACCAATCTCATCTTAGCACAAGATTTGCTGGGACATTGTAAGTTAAAATAAATTACCAATGCTTCACCTTGAAAATTTTAAAAAGTAAAATATACTGGCCCCACATGCAGAATAGTCTAATAATTTCTTAACTTTATATGTGACATAAATGTTATGCACTTGTCAGGGGATACACAGCACCTGAATATGCACTCCAAGGTCAATTATCAGAAAAGGCTGATACATACAGCTATGGAATTGTAGTATTAGAAATCATAAGTGGTCAAAAGAGTACTGATGTCGAAGTTGATGATGATGGTTATGAAGAATATCTTCTTCGACGAGTAAGGAATTTCCCATTAATATATACTGAAAATTGGTTGTTTTGTTATAATATTTTACTATATGACTCATGGTTTTGTTTACAACAGGCATGGAAGTTGTATGAGAAAGGCATGCACTTGGAGTTAGTGGACAAAAGCTTAGACCCAAATAACTATGACGCGGAAGAGGTTAAGAAAGTTATAGACATTGCTTTGTTGTGTACTCAAGCATCGGCAACAATGAGGCCAGCCATGTCTGAAGTAGTAGTCCAACTCAGTAGCAATGACTTACTTGAGCATCTGAGACCTTTGATGCCTATATATCTTTATTGAGATGAAATTAAGGCCCCAAAAAGAAATTTGTGCTTCTATTGGTTCCTCTATGACTAATGATACTGCCTCCAATTATATAGCACTTGCTCGATGATTTAGTATATGATGTAAAAAAAAATTTGTTCAGTTCATTATTAAAGGTGGTTATTATAGTTATTTGGAAATCTTATTTTAAAGAGAAAATTTTTGTACATTGCCATTCATTCCTAAGGTTTTGTTGATTAGTGTATATATAGAGTACTCTTAATATCTCTATAAGTACAATACCTACTGTTAAAGCCTATAAATACAAGTTAATGGTTTATGCCTACAATTTTTCAAAGGTAAGCATAAATTAAGGATTTTTACCTACGGCTGGAGGTTATAGGTATAATTAAGTTAAAGTTTTTACCTATAGTTGGAATTTGTAGATATAAGTTGACTTTTACCTACCCACATTGTGAATTGTAGGAATTGCATATAGTGACAATCAAATATAATTGTAGATGAAAGTAAATCCATAGGTAAAATCTATACTTATAGATTATAATCTGTCATTGTATGTCCCTCAAAGTTGACGACCAAAATATTCATAGGTCAATGTCTTTAATACATTCACCTACATATTTTTAACATCTAGTGATGGGTTTTGTCCGTAGACATAGATCATTTTTCTTATTGTGAGTGCTTGAGTAGGAAGGAAACAAGGAGGAAATTGAGACTACGGAAGACTTATTTTATTCAACAATAAAACAAGTGCTAATAGAAGGACAAATTAACAAGTGAACAACTAATTTACAAATTTCTTTTAAAAAAAAAACAATTTACAGATGGTGCCTACAGAAGATAAAATAGCTTTATGTCCAATTAATCAACACGACTTTTATTTCCTAAAAGTTAGCATAAAAATCTGATCTACCGTGGTTTGTTAAGACAAGACTTGTAGCCTAACTTGTTTGAAAATTGCAAAATGTAAAACCATTTTAAAAAAAGCTGAAAAAGTTGAGGTGTACCAATAAGGTGTTTCCATGGTTGTCGTCCATCCCCTTTATCCTTGGGGTTTTCTTGGCTCTTCCCCTTTGTCTGCCAAGCTAATATCAACCTCCCCACCCTCTTCTTTGAAATCTTTTGCGCAGATCATCTCTAAACTCCTAGTTATTCCTCTTCACCTCCTTCCAAAGCCTTGCTTCAAAGGTGATGTGCTAGCTATCAAAATCTCAGAAATAAGATACTAGTTTCCATGGCAGGTATTGCAGATTGTAGCAATGTGTTTCATGGTAGGCTTTTTCTTTCAAAGTGCTCCTCACCCATCAAGATTGCATATCTTCGGTCAAAGCTCTTGGAAATCGATTGGGTCATGGTCTAGGGTCCCTCTTGGAAAGGGATATTATGAGCTTGTCTTCTCCTCTGCCGAAGACCTCAACATTATCAAATTGATGTATTACATTGGCCTTCACATAGGCTTTTTGCGCTTGCTAGCATGGACTCCAGATTTCAACCCGAATCTCATCAAGCAGACCCATGCTCAATGTTGGGTTAGATTCCATGGGTTGCTGATGTGTCATTATTTTCTCCTATTTCTTAACCCTTTTTGTCACAATTTTAATTACTGATTAGTCTTAATTGTCAAATTAATTATGCAGTTTTATCATTTGGGACTACTTGACTAATTTTGTGTTTTTAATTTAATTTCAGGAGAATTATAAGCAATTGGGCTTGGACTTGAAGAGAGCAGACAATTTTATTTTATCAAATCTTATCTTATCCAGATTTTATTTCATCTAGATTTTATTTTGTCCAGATTTTATTTCATCCAATCTTATCTTATCTTGTCTAGATTTTCTTTTATTTCATTTATGGGCTTGGACTTAAAACATATTTGTAAGCTTTGGGGCTGAGGACTTATATAACAGCACCAGGGTTTTAGTTTAGAGAGTTTTGGGGAGAGGAGAATAATTTTAAGGTTTTGCAATTCCAGTTTTTATTGTTCACGCACACTATTCACGTTGCAATAAAATTCTTTTTTTTGCAATTTCATTTTCTGCTGATTAATGGAAGGCTAAGTCTCTAGCGTTATTTTCTCTTGAGGATCAAGCACAACTCTCTTTGAGGTTTTGTTATCATTATTGAATTCTGATCAATTTTTCCTCTTCACCAATTGCTCTGTAATTGTTGCTATTAATCCATGCATGCTTAGTGCTTGATTAATTGTCTCTGCGCTTAATTTACGTTCATGCTTAATGATAAGTTTCGTTCATCATTAATTGGTGTATGTGTTGCTTAATCACATAATGATAGCCTTATGTTAATTTTTGCTTAATAAGTTAATTTAGGGTTGGATTAAGTGGTTGAACTGATTAGGGATAAATCCTCGTAACCTAGGATAAGAGACTTGCTTGTGAATCAAGGGGAAACAACATGTTTTAATTCTGTTATTTCTTTAATTCAAATTTGCTTGCAGTTTAATTTACACAAACAAACAAACTCCCCAATTCGTTACTGTTTTATTACTATCTGTTATGAACGTTTGGTTGACCATTGCTCGTTGGGAGACGACCTAGGATCACTTCCTAGATACTGCATTTTTAATGTTTATTTGATTTGGGTACGGTCTCGATCAAATTTGGCGCCATTGCCGAGGAGCAGTGGGCCAAAGGTTCATAATAGTGTTTAGTTGTTTTGTGTGTAGCTCTGTCGTTTAGGTTGTGAGTGTGAGTTGTTTTATTTTGTGTAGCATTCTGTTTTGCATTTCATTCGTGTCCCCTGTTTAGCGACTGTTTTAGCAACTGTTTCAGTTTATGTTTTGCTGTGAACAGTGATTAACGACTGGGAACTAGCGACTGATTTTGCAATTTAATTAGCAATTTTTGTTTTGATAGTTAGAGTTGTTATTTTGGCTGATTTTTTGTGTGATAGTTTCTTTTGATCCATATTTTGTGGGAAAAATATCAAGAGGACTTGGTGTGGCAGTATTTGAGAGAGACAAAAAATTTGGGAACTTGTTTTTAGCAAAACTTAAAACGGCCATAACTTTTGCTCCGGGTATCAGAATGACTATTATTATATATGCATTTGGGGTAGAAAACAATTTCCCATATTATGGCAACCTGCTTTAGCCAATTGGGGTCTCCCAAACTCAAAAAATCAACTGTTTACTAACTTTGCTTAGGTAGTTTTTATAGTTAGCCTTTGAATTTATATTTGAAATTTTTTGTGCTATCTTTTCATGGTTTTAAGGTGTTGCTCACAAAATTTCAGCTCATTTGGATATCATTTGACTATAGTTGTAGTTTTAACCCTCCCTTAGTACTTATTTGAGAGATACATGATTTGCTGCACATAGTGCATGACTAGGGGCAATCTAGGTGATTTATAACTCTTTGATCCTAAAATAGATAGAACCTTTCATAGATTAGTTAGGCATAGTGTGCATCCTGATCATTCTATGCATTTTGAGCATTTTGAGTATTTTGTTGCTGGTGATTCTAAATATTCTGATTTTGAGCATTCGACTACTAATTTTCATACTGAGAACATGGCTCAACCTCCACCTCGTGAGAGGACTCTTAGGGAGATGGCTGCACCTGATTTCACTTATGAAAGCTTGTGCATTCAATATCCTGATGAGGGTGTTCCATATGTTCTCAAGACTAGACTAATACATTTGCTGCCCAAGTTTCATGGTCTTGCAGGTGAAGATCCTCATAAGCATCTTAAGGAGTTCCATATTGTCTGTTCCACCATGAAGCCCCCTGATGTCCAGGAAGATCATATCTTTCGAAAGGCTTTTCCTCATTCTTTGGAGGGAATGGCAAAAGATTGGCTGTACTATCTTGCTTCCAGATCCATCTCCAGCTGGGATGACCTTAAGAGAGTGTTCTTGGAGAAATTCTTCCCTGCATCTAGGACCACTGCCATCAGAAAAGACATTTCAGGCATTAGGCAACTTAGTGGAGAGAGCTTGTATGAGTACTGGGAAAGATTCAAGAAATTGTGTACAAGCTGTCCTCACTACCAGATTTCTGAGCAACTCCTTCTGCAATATTTCTATGAGGGACTTAGCAACATGGAGAGAAGTATGAATGATGCTGCCAGTGGTGGAGCTCTTGGTGATATGACTCCTGCTGAGGCTAGGAATTTGATTGAGAAGATGGCTTCCAACTCCCAACAATTCAGTGCAAGAAATGATGCTATTGTCCTTAGAGGAGTCTATGAGGTGGCCACAGATTCATCTTCATCTGCTGAAAATGAAAAGCTTGAGGGAAAACTTGATGCCTTGGTCAACCTAGTGACTCAGCTTGCCATGAATAAGAAATCTGCATCTGCACCTATTGCAAGAGTCTGTGGCCTATGTTCTTCTGTAGATCACCATATAGATCTCTATCCTTCTTTGCAGCAATCTGGAGTCAATGAGCAACCTAAAGCTTATGCTGCAAACATTTATAATAGAGCCCCTCAGCAGCAAAACCAACAACAACAAAATAATTATGATCTTTCAAGCAACAAATACAATTTAGGTTGGAGGAATCATCCAAATTTGAGATGGACAAGTCCTCCACATCAACAACAGCCTGTCCCTCCTTTCCAAAATGCTGCTGGTCCAAGCAAGCCATATGTTCCTCCTTCAATGCAACAACAATAGCAGCAACAACAAAGACAACAAGCAACTAAGGCCCCTCCTCAACCTTCCTTAGAAGAGTTAGTGAGGCAAATGACCATCCAGAATATGCAATTTCAGCAAGAGACAAAAGCCTCCATTCAGAGTCTGACAAATTAGATGGGGCAGATGGCTACTCAGTTGAACCAAGCTCAGTCCCAAAATTTTGACAAATTGCCTTCACAAACTGTGCAGAATCCGAAAAATGTGAGTGCCATTACCTTAAGGTCTGGTTAGCAAATTCAAGTGCCTCCACCAATAGCAGCACCTGCACCTGAACCTGTCAAGCTTCATTCTGCACCTGAAAAAGAGGATGAGATAGTTGCACAAAAGAAAAAGCTTCCTGATCATGAGGGAGCTAACAAAAATTTTCATGCAGGTGGACCTTCTTCTAGTAGTTATGAGTTGCAACAGCCTCTTATCCTTCTTCCATTTCCACCTAGAGCAATTCCAAACAAAAAAATGGAAGAAGTGGAAAAGGAGATCTTGGAGACCTTTAGGAAAATAGAGGTGAACATACCTCTGCTAGATGCCATCAAGCAGATTCCAAGATATGCCAAGTTTCTAAAGGAGCTGTGCACCCACAAAAGGAAGCTCAAAGGAAATGAAAGGATTAGCATGACCAAAAATGTGTCAGCATTGATAGGTAAATCTGTTCCTCACATTCCTGAGAAATGTAAGGACCCAAGTACTTTCTGTATACCTTGCATTATTGGGAACAATAAATTTGAGAATGCCATGCTAGATCTAGGAGCATCAGTTAGTGTCATGCCTCTTTCCATTTTCAATTCTTTATCTCTTGGACCTTTGCAATCTACAGATGTGGTGATTCATTTGGCAAATAGAAGTGTTGCTTACCCCGCAGGTTTCATAGAGGATGTGCTGGTTCGGGTTGGTGAACTTATTTTTCCTGTTGATTTTTATGTTCTTAATATGGAAGAGGGATTTTTCATGGCTCAGTTCCAATTATTTTAGGTAGGCCATTTATGAAAATAGCCTGAACCAAGATAGATGTTTATGCTGGCACATTGTCTATGGAATTTGGTGATATTGTTGTTCATTTTAACATTCTTGATGCCATGAAACATCCATCTGAGGATCATTCTATTTTTCGTGCTAAGATAATTGATCAGATTGTTGATGATTATATGTTTGATTTTGTTTCTGTTCTTCATGGTAGGAAACATCCATTTTTATCTGATCTACATACTTGTCATTCCTTATGCATTGAATCTGAATCTGAGTTTGAATTTGATCCTGTATCTGATTTTTATGCTGATAGAGAATTTGAATTTGAGTCTAGTTCTGATTTTCTGGGTGTTGTACCTCTTGATGTTGATTTTTTAGAGTCAGAATGCACTAACCATGTTGCAAGAAGTACATACACTTCTGACTTGCTTTATGAGGTATAGGCTGAGGAACCTTCTTCTTCTCCTACCCCGGTTCCTCCCACTGTTCAGCCACCACCCACACCAGAGTTGAAGCCCTTGCCAGCAACCCTCAAGTATACTTACTTGGAGGACAAAGAAAAATTTCCATTGATCATATCTGCCTCCCTTGCTGCTGAGCAAGAGGAGAAGTTGTTGCTAGTGCTCAAGAAGCACAAGAAAGCCATTGGATGGACTTTAACAGACATTCCTGGTATTAGCCCATCTATCTGCATGCATAGGATACTTTTAGAGGATGGAGCTAAGCCAGTGAGGCAGCCACAACGGTGACTCAACCCCGTCATTTTAGATGTGGTGAAAAAGGAAGTGACCAAGCTCTTACAAGTTGGAATCATCTACCTTATTTCTGACAGCCAGTGGGTGAGTCTAGTCCAAGTGGTTCCTAAGTAGACAGGCCTCACAGTGATTAAGAATGAAAGGGATGAGCTTATCCCCACAAGAGTGCAGAACAATTGGCGAGTCATCATTGATTATAGAAGGCTAAACCAGGTAACCAGAAAAGATCATTTTCCCCTGCCATTCATTAATCAAATGCTTGAGCGCTTGGTAGGTAAGTCTCATTACTGTTTTCTTGATGGTTTTTCTGGTTATTTACAAATTCATATTGCTCTTGAGGATCAAGAAAAGACCACATTCACCTATCCCTTTGACACTTTTGCCTATAGGAGGATGCCCTTTGGCCTATGCAACGCCCCTGGTACCTTCCAGCGGTGTATGCTTAGCATTTTCAGTGATTTTTTAGAGAGTTGCATAGAGGTGTTTATGGATGACTTTACTATTTATGGATCCTCTTTTGATGCATGTTTGGATAGTCTGGATAGAGTTCTTAATAGGTGCATTGAAACTAACCTTGTGCTGAATTTTGAAAAATGTCACTTCATGGTAGAACAAGGTATAGTTTTAGGGCATATTATTTCCAGTAGGGGCATAGAGGTAGATCCTGCCAAAATAGTTGTTATTTCACAATTGCCTTACCCCTCTTGCGTGCGAGAGGTTCATTCTTTTCTTGGTCATGCAGGGTTTTATAGGCACTTTATCAAGGACTTTAGCAAAGTGGCCCTTCCATTATCCAATCTGCTGTAAAAGAAGGTGGAGTTTGATTTTTATGACCGATGCAAAGAGGCTTTTGATTGCCTCAAGCGTGCGGTGACTACCACCCCTATCATTCAGGCACCTGATTGGATAGCCCCATTTGAGCTAATGTGGGATGCATCCAATTACGCATTGGGGGGTTGTCCTTGCTCAAAAGATTGACAAACTGCCTCGGGTGATCTACTACGCTTCCAAAACTTTGGATGCTGCTCAAGCAAATTACACTACCACAGAGAAGGAGCTATTAGCGATAGTTTTTGCTCTTGAGAAATTTCGTTCATATTTGCTTGGTACTCGTGTTATTGTTTATACTGACCATGCAGCTCTGAAGTACCTGTTGAAGAAGGCTGAATCAAAGCCTAGATTGATCAGGTGGATGCTTTGGCTCTAAGAGTTTGATTTGGAGATCCGTGATTGGAGCGGTGCACAGAACCTCATGGTTGACCACCTGAGTAGGATTGAGCGTGCGTCTGAGGACTCACCCATTCAGGATGATTTTCCAGATGACCATTTGTACATTCTGTATAACATTTTTTATTCCTTCCCCATTCCTTGGTTTTCTAATATTGTGAATTATTTGGTTGCTTCTGTTTTTCCTCCCTTGGCATCTAAAGCTCAAAATGATAAAATTAAGAGCGATGATAAGCATTATATTTGGGATGATCCCTATTTGTGGAAGTTGTGCAGTGACCAGGTTATTAGGAGATGCATTCCAGACCATGAGATCGACTCGGTCCTGCAATTCTGTCATTGTTCCGCACCAAGTGGCCATCTTGGCATATAGAGGACAGCTCGTAAGGTGCTTGACTGCGGTTTCTATTGGCCCACCATCTTCAAGGATGCGTGGAGAATCTGTAGCACTTGTGAGGCTTGTTAGAGAGCAGGCGGCTCACTTTCATGGAGACAACAAATGCCTCAACAAACCATGTTGTTCTGTGAGGTGTTTGATGTCTGGGGTATAGATTTTATGGGGCCTTTCCCTGTCTCTTTTGGTTTTGTTTATATTCTCCTTGCTGTTGATTATGTTTCAAAATGGGTGGAAGCCAAACCCACCAGAACTAACGATGCTAAGGTTGTTGTGGATTTTGTTAGATCTAATCTATTTTGCAGGTTTGGAGTCCCTAGAGCCATCGTCAGTTATCAAGGCACCTATTTTTGTAACAGATCCATGTATTCCTTGCTCAAAAAGTATGGGGTCGTGCACAGAATTTCCACACCTTACCACCCCCAAACTAATGGGCAGGCTGAGATTTCAAACAGGGAGATAAAAAGGATCTTGGAGAAGATTGTGCAGCCAAACAGAAAGGATTGAAGCACCAGGATGGATGATGCTCTTTGGGCGCATAGGACTGCCTACAAAACACCCATAGGAATGTCTCCTTATCGGGTTGTCTTTGGCAAGGCATGTCATCTTCTTGTAGAGATAGAGCACAAAGCCTATTGGGCTGTAAAGACCTGCAACTTCTCTATTGATCAGGCTGGAGAGGAAAGGAAGTTGCAACTAAGTGAGCTAGATGAAATCCGTTTAGAAGCCTATGAGAATTCCAAATTCTACAAGGAGAAGACCAAGAAGTTCCATGATAGCTAAGAAGGACTTCGTGGTTGGATAGAAAGTTTTATTGTATAACTCTAGGCTCAGACTCATGAGTGGTAAGTTGAGGTCAAAGTGGATTGGTCCTTTTGTGGTGACTAATGTTTTTCCTTATGGTACAATTGAGATCAAAAGTGAATCCATAGATAAGAGCTTCAAGGTCAATGGATACCGGCTGAAACCATTCCTCATAAATTTCTCCTTGGTGGATGTAGTGGTGGAGGAGACCTCCTTACTTCACCCTACTTATCTTCTGTCATGACTTAGGGAGTTTTCTTTTTCTATCTCCTTCTTTACTTTTATTGCACTTGTCCAAATTTATTGATTGTTTTGATTGCTCTTGATCTTATGATTGTGCTACATTGAGGACAATGTGTTATTTAAGTATGGGGGGGAGATTGTTCTTTATTTGGGGTTTTCTAGTTTAATTTTGTTAGGTTTTCTAGGTTAATTTTGTTATTTTAGTTTTATGTTATGTGTACAACATTGCATGTTTCTCTTTGAATTTTGGGTTATGTACAGGTAATGGGTAATTGTTTTTGAAATAAGAGTTTCTTGGCATTTTGTGAATTGAAATCCTTGTTTTTCTGTACATGCCAAGTTAGTTTTGAAAGTTTGAATTGAAAGTGATAGATTTACCCTTTGTGAGAATTTGAGCCATCATCATCTATTTTATTCGGTGTGTTTTGCACCATTGATTGCTTGCACAATAGCCTTGGCTTGACTCTTGTTGATACTTCTTGCTTCACATGCATGTTGGGAGATGATTTATGCATTTTGTTCTTATAAGCCTCTAGCCAAATAAGCCTACCTTGAATTAATTCCTTTGATAGCCCCTTTGAGCCTATGTTCCCCTTTCTTTGTTTTGAAGCTCATTACAAGCCTTAAGTGAAAAACCATGATCTCACCCTACCCTTAAGGAATTTTGGAGCTTTGGAATTGTTTTGGGAATAAGTGTGGGGGGGTATGTTTCATTGGATGATATGTTGGCCATGCTTGATGATGTATTTTGGCCATGCTTGATGTATATATATATATTGCCTAATTGTTGCTTTATTGTTCAATTATTCAAAATGCTTTCAAATGCTACTGCTACTGTTCACGTCAAAAAAAAAAAAAGAAAAAAAAAGAAAAAAATAGAAAAAGAATGAAGTTGAATAAATGAGGTCTTGGTTTGAAGACTTGGATTGATTTGAGGACTTGGTTGATTTTGATTTGGTTTTGGGGTTTACTACTCTTTCTTAGTTCCCACTTATTCCCCATTGCTCCTCTATTTGTTTGGGTTTTAGCTACTTATCCCATATTTTCCTCTACCTTATCCTTGGCCCCATTACAACCTTAAAAGACCTTTTGATCCTTATGTGCATGTGTTTATGGTGTGGTTGTCAATTTTAGAGTCTTGCCAAGTCTATGTGGTGTTTGTTTTCATGGGTGCTTTGAGGGTAAATAGTAGCCTAGACACTTGAGAGATAGAGTGCATATCTTGTGAGGCTTTATCACTTTTCATGCTTGAGCTGGTTGACTATCTTGCCATGTTTGAGATGCTTGGATGATTTTCATTACTGTCTTGATTCTTTAACTCTTTACGTGTTGGATGTTGCCCATTCCTTTCATTCTTGAGATTTATTGAGAATTATGCAAATGTTTTTGTGTTTGTTTGTTTTTGTTTAATGTCTCTGGATTTGTTCCTTGCTTTGCTTTTTGATTTTGCCCAGGAGTGCAAAAGGCTAAGTGTTGGGGGATTTGATGTGTCATTATTTTCTCCTATTTCTTAACCCTTTTTGTCACCATTTTAATTACTGATTAGCCTTAATTGTCAAATTAATTATGCAGTTTTATCATTTGGGCCTACTTGACTAATTTTGTGTTTTTAATTTAATTTCAGGAGAATTATAAGCAATTGGACTTGAATCCGGAATTGGGTTTGGACTTGAAGAGAGCAGACAATTTTATTTTATCAAATCTTATCTTATCCAGATTTTATTTCATCTAGATTTTATTTCGTCCAGATTTTATTTCATCCAATCTTATCTTATCTTGTCCAGATTTTATTTTATTTCGTTTATGGGATTAGACTTAAAACAGATTTGTAAGCTTTGAGGCTGAGGACCTATATAATAGCACCAGGGTTTTAGTTTAGAGAGTTTTGGGGAGAGGAGAATAATTTTAGGGTTTTGCAATTCGAGTTTTTACTGTTCACGCACACTGTTCACATAGCAATAAAATTTGTTTTTTTACAATTTCGTTTTCTGCTAATTAATGGAAGGCTAAGTCTCCAGCGTTGTTTTCTCTTGAGGATCAAACACAACTCTCTTTGAGGTTTTGTTATTATTATTGAATTCTGATCAGTTTTTCCTCTTCACCAATTGCTCTGTAATTGTTGCTATTAATCCATGCATGCTTAGTGCTTGATTAATTGTCTCTGCGCTTAATTTATGTTCATTCTTAATGATCAGTTTCATTCATGATTAATTGGTGTATGTGTTGCTTAATCACATAATGACAACCTTATGTTGATTTTTGCTTAATAAGTTAATTTAGGGTTGGATTAAGTGGTTGAACTGATTAGGGATAAATCCTTGTAACCTAGGATAAGAGACTTGCTTGTGAATCAAGGGGGAACAACATGTTTTAATTATGTTATTTCTTTAATTCGAATTTGCTTGCGGTTTAATTTACACAAACAAACACTCCCCCCGCAATTCGTTACTGTTTTATTACTATCTGTTATGAACGTTTGGTTGACCATTGCTCGTTGGGAGACGACCTAGGATCCCTTCCTTGATACTGCATTTTTAATGTTTATTTGTTTCGGGTATGGTCTCGATCAGTTGCCTCATGAGTACTGACGACCAACCACACTGTTTGAAATAGGATGGCCATTGGAGTTCCCATCTCTATCAATGATGTTACTCTGAAGTACACTTTTGGTCACTTTGCTCGTCTATTGATTGTCATTAACCTCTCCAAGAACCTCCACCAGCAAATACTTGTGCAAAGGGAGGGTTATGCTTTTTCCATTAAGGTTGAATATGAAAAACGTCCTTTTTTCGTTCCTCTTGTCAAACTATTGGTCACTTAGTCACCAACTATAAGAAATCCAAGGCTAAATTTGTTTCAAAGAAGGTCGTTGGTAATGTTATGTAAATCCATAAAACAGGGACTCGTCATGTTCCCAAAGATTTAAGTGCAGAACCAACTCTTAATTGTCCCCCTCACAATTTACCCCAAGCAATGCTTAGGAACCCTCTTATGAAGCCTTAGGGGTGCCTTATGTTCCTTCGCAAGCCCCTCCTACACAAGAACAAATTATTGTAGGAGAAATTCAGAATAACTCAATCTATATGAAGGTAAATGACATCGCTCTTGAACATCAAAATTTATCTCTTGATTTTAACCCTCTTCTGAGTTTTATTCAGCGTATTATAGCCTCCCCTTTTGTCTTAAGTCTGGTTGCTCCTTCTAGGCACGACTCCCCCTATTTTGTGGCTAACTCTCAACCATCTCAAATTTCAAATGGGCCAGCTTCCAACATCAACCCCTCGAGCCCTCTCTAGTGAACTTTATCAATCATGTAGTGGCCTGATAGTTGTTATTCATGAGTTAGTTTGATATTGAATATTTGCAAGGAATTAGCGCTTTACCTCCAATTTATGGTTCTATTTGTAGGAATTGTACATATTTTTCTTTGTAGTGTGATTTTATAGAGTAGATACTCCAATTTTTGTTGGACAAGTGGCCTCAGAAATATTAAGAAGGGGGGTTGAATTAATTATGAACATGTCTTGACTAATTAAAAATTTATCCTTCTTAATGTTACTAAATTCAATTAGGCTTTACTACTAAGTTATGAGAAAGTAAAGAACAAAAACAGTAACTTAGACAAAAGTAAAGCGGAAATAAAAAGTGCACAGCGGAAAAGTAAAGAGCGTAGGGAAGAAGAAAGCAAACACAAGTTTTATATTGGTTCGACAACGACCCGTGCCTACATCCAGTCCTCAAGCAACCTCTTGAGATTTCCTTTCCTTGTAAAAATCCTTTACAAGCAAAGAGCCACAAAGGATGTAGCCCCCCTTGTTCTCTTTGAACAACCAAGTAGATGTACCCTCTACTTGAAGCGAACCATAAAGGATGTACCCTCCCTTGTGTTCACTATTACAACCAAGAAGCTACCCGCTTCTTACACAGAATTCTCAGACGGTTAGTTCTTTGAATTCAGTGTTTGGGCAAAGAATTCTCAGACAGTTAGTTCTTTGAATTCTTTGTTTGGGGAATCAAAAGAATTCTCAGACGGTTAGTTCTTTGAATTCTTTTGGCAAGAGGGAGAAGGAAAGAAGAAGAAGAGAAAAACAGAAGGATAGCACAATTTTTGTTTTTGGAGAATTTTCCTTTCTTCAAGGAAAGATTGAACAAAAACTTAGAATGAATTTGGCTAAGGTTTTGCAAGAGAAAAGCAGTGGAAAGTTCTATGTAATTAGATGTGTTTTTTTGTGTTATTGTATATTTAAAAAGCGTGCCAAGGTCTTATATTTATAGAACCTTGATACCTTTTGAGAAAACCATGTTAAGAGTTGTAACTCTTAACACTTTCTTCAAAAACATTCACTAGTAATCGATTACCATAATGGTGTAATCGATTACACAATGTATTTTATGAATAGTTGTGACTCTTCACAATTGGATTTGAATTCCAACATTCAGATTCACTTGTAATCGATTACTAATATAGTGTAATCGATTACACTATTTGAAAATCATTTTGGAACGTTGCAAAGCACTGAAACCAGTTTGAAAACCATCTTGGTCACTGGTAATCGATTACTACCAAACGGTAATCGATTACCAGAGAGTAAAAACTCTGGTAACTTAGAAGATTTCAGAAAATCCTTTTTAAAACAAAAGTGTGCTATTTGATGTTTTTTTGAAAAATACTTTTTACTACCTTCTTTGACTTGGCTTGATGCTTCTTGATTTCTTCATTTGATTCTTGAATCTTTGAGTGAAATCTTGAATGCTTGATTCTTTAATCTTGAAACAACTCTTTGTAGCTTTGCTTCCACAATTTTGTGAATTAATGTTGAATCCAAATCAGTTTTAGGCCAAAGAAGAAAAGGTTCCAGTAGTTGATGACTCGCTTAGCGAGGCAGATCCGCTCAGCGAGTGGGATCTGCTTAGCGAGGCATACAACTCGCTTAGCAGATGGGGAAACCCTAGAAGAGGATAAGCTAGAGATGTGCTCGTTTAGCGCGCAACCAGCCTGCCCAGCAAGGATGTTGTCTCTTCTTATGCTCAGCGCGCCCAGTCTCGCTAAACCAAAATTCACTTGCTCTCGCTTAGTGAGCCAGTCTCACTAAGTAAGCCTTCGGAAGCTGAAAGGTCCAAGAGCCTTTAAAACATTGAAGTTGGCAGAAATCAAAGAGAGAACAGAGAGTTCGCACTAGAGGAAGTAGAAGAGACACAAGGAGAACAACAAAGAGAGCTTAGGCCAGAAAAGAGAGAAATTTAGGGTTTAGAGGTTGTAGGAGACATCCTCAACCATCTTCTTCCATTTCTTTCACCAAAACCAGTTCCTTTCTTGTATTTTGAGTTTTAGCTTGTAATGGAAGGCTAAGCCTCTTTGTTGGGGAGCTTTGTTAAACAACCTTGATGTAACACTCTTTCTATCTATTTAATGTTGTTTTTATGTGTTCATTGCTTCTATCTATGCTTATTTTACATGCTTATGGCTCGATCACCCATTTGTATATGTATTTAGGATTTTTAGCATTGGGAAATGCTTTAAACCCTTAGAACTTGGTAGAGCAAGCTAGAAATTTGATGTCTAGGAATGGAGTGCACTGATCTAGTCCATATTATGCTGTAGGCTTAATGCAACTCTTTTAGACTAAGTTTGTTAAGGGATCAAGGATGAAGTTTAAAGAGAGTTAGGCTCATTCACTAGAGGGATCTTGGTTTGAGTAGTTTCTCAGCATAAGAACACTAGGATAACGTTAAATAGAGAAAAATACTTATTAAACATCAAGAGAAATTCAGTAGAACGACCCAACACTTTTAACTTGATAAGTCTCATCTTCGTAGCTTTAGATATTTTGTTTATGTTCAAATAGGTTTTCTAGTACAGAACTCAATATTTACCTTGCTTTTAATCCATACAAATGTTTGGATACTGAATGTACATGGTCTGAGTGAAACAAATTCCCTAAGGATACGATACTCGGTCTTACCGTTTTATACTACTTGTGCGTGAAATTCTGATGCTGGGGACAGATGTCGTACAGGATGTCACGACATCACGCTTCTGAACATGCAGATTGTATGTGTCCGTATGAACAGATTTAAACAAGTAAATAACACAAGAGAATTGTTAACCCAGTTCGGTGCAACCTCACCTACATCTGGGGGCTACCAAGCCAGGGAGGAAATCCACTCTCAATAGTGTTAGTTCAAGGTCTAACAGCCCCTGTTTACAACCTTCTCACCTAACCACTACCCGTGCGATCTCTACCTAAGACCCAATCTTAGATATGAGAACCTCCGCTCACTCCCTCTCACTCACACTCCCGTGTTTACAATTAAGTCAAAGACACACCAGAGATCAACTCTGAACAAAAGAGATCAACTCTACACACTAGAGATCAACTCTAGACACAAGGGATCAACCCTACACACTAGGTCCAACACTTGATGTTAGTGTAACATCAAGGTGGCTCACAAAACACTCAAGTCCTAAACTCACACAATAACTCTTCAATCCCGGACTTGGTACAGAACTCGTGCAGCCTCCATGATTATATAGCAATTTGCGTTTCTGGGCTGCAACGGCTTGTGCTGGAGGAGATCTATCTTCTTCTGAAAAAATCTGCAGTTAAAGAACTAAAAGATAACTTTTGATCTTTTAGTTTGAATCTTTAATCTTTAATCTTTAATCCCTGAACGAACTCTTCCACTTTGAAATTTGAACTTTAATTATCTTTTTAATTCGTTCCAGAAGATAGATCATCTAATCTCTTGCTAACTGCACAATAATCTGTTAAAGATATAACAGATTTATATGTCCAGTATTTTCGGGCAAGATGTCAGGACATCGTGTCCGACATCGTGGATCCTGCAGCTTCACTTCTGCACTTGACTTTTATCTTGCATTGTACAGCAACTCCAGTATTCTCGGGCAGGATGTCAGGACATTGTATCCGACATCGTGGATCCTGCAGCTTCACTTTTGCACTTGACTTTTATCTTGCATTGTACAGCAACTTCAGTATTCTCGGGCAGGATGTCAGGACATTGTATCCGACATCGTGGATCCTGCAACTTCAATTCTTCATTTGACATTTTATCTTGCCTTGTGCATTGTGCAGCCCGATCTTATTCCTTGACATAGCGTTGGACATCATGTGCAGCAACTCCAGCTTTCCTTCATTGTCTAAGTGTTTATGTTTTAACAAAATCTTAGCCAATCTTTTAAAGCTCAGTAGAGCTAAACACTAACAATCTCCCCCTTTGGCAAATTTTGTCTAAAACATACTTAGACACTTCCTGAGCAGGTACGAGCAGTTATGCAAGTGGGATCAGCAACTTCCATTATCAGAGTAATCAAGCACAGCGGAAATTCTTCAAGTTGCAAATCTACAAGTCTTCTCCAGGATGTCAAGACATCTCGCGTGACATCAGCTTTCTGCTTCTGCTCCCCCTGTCTTCATGCTTACTGCAACATCTTCTATCAGCTACTAGTCTTTTCCAGGATGTCGAGACATCTCATGTAACATCCGCTATCTGCTCCCCCTGTCTTCATGCTCTTACTGCAGCATCTTCTAGCAGCTTCTAGTAGCTTACATCAGTCATCATCAGCAGCAGTCTCCCCCTCAAAATCGTGTACATACAACTCCCCCTCAAGGTCATGAATCATGCATACATCGTATCCTACTGCCATACATCTACTATTGCATACATAGTATCCTATTACTCAAAATCATGCATAATAGCAAGCATAATACTATTACTCCCCCTTTTTAGACATAAATTTGGCAAAAGTAGGATGCATGAAATTAATGTGCGAATATTACAGACCAATAACAATCAATTGTTCAAAGGGACATGCCCCTTTAGCTAGTAAAAGTAAAAATAAAGGTCTGATGATCATGGGGTGGCTTCAGAATCTTCATCATCGGATTCTGTTTCCTCTGCTGCATCTTCCTCTTCCTCAGCAGCTTCTTCTTCTTCTTCAGCTGCTTCTCCTTCTTCCTCAGCTGCTTCACCATCATCAATGCCACTTTCTGAGAGCCTTTTGATCAGCCGTTCCAGCTCCATCTTCTTCTCTGTGGAGGCTTTGATGGTTGCTTCCAGCACCTTGCATGTGTCCTTGAGTTCAGCAATCAGAGCATCCTTGGACACAGCACCTGAAGCAGCAGCTTTCCCTGATGTCGAGACAATGTCTGGGACATGTGTCCCCTCAAACAGTTTGTAATGCAGGGATAGATGAGATTCTCTTTTCATCACAGAGTCAGTGTAGTTTAACATATTGGGATGCTGACTCAACATAATGCCACACAATACAGTAGGGAAGGCAATGGGTAATTTGACAGCAAATGATTCTGAATGCTTAACAGTTTGATCAAAAATATAGTTTCCAAAATTAAATTTGGACTTGGTTCCAACAGCATACAGAAATTTACCCAAACCTGTGGCAATGGTGGAAGTATGATTGGTGGGTACCCAGTTTGCAGCACCAATCCTGTGTAGAATTGCATACTTCACACTTAGCTTCCCTGCTGAAAGCTTCCCTTTCTTTGGCCAATGCTGGACTCGTTTGGCGGTGATTTCCTTGGCAATTTGATGCTCAGAAATAGCAATATCTATCACTCCATCAGTAGGTCTGCCCAGGTACTTGTTAATCACAGCAGGGGAGAATTTAACACACTTTCCACTGACAAACACCTTTTGATACTCATCACTCTTTCTGTTAGTTATGTCAGAGGGAATGTTGACAATGAATTCCCTGACTAAGCCTTCATAGCAATCTCCCAACTTGCTGACAGTCTTCAGCAGTCCAGCAGCCTTGATGAGGTCCATGATCTCCTTGCAATCCATGGCAGCTCTTCCCAGTTCTCTTTCCAAGGCAAGTCTGCGTTGATACACGAATTTCCACCTTTCAGCATTGCCAATGGAGTGGAATGAGATGTTGTCCAATGGTGCATCAGGAATATTTCCAGGCACCTTTCTTCCAGATTTCTTGGCCCTCTTAGATGTCAAGACATCTAGTTCGACATCCTCATCAGAATCGGATGAGGAAATTTCTTTCCTTTTCTTGGAGGGGATAGCAACCTTGCTTCTTCTGGATGTGGCAGGAGTGATTGGAGTACTCTTCTTTTGTGCCATAGTCTTGATTCGTCCAGACCTCTTAAGGGGGGTTTTTCCCTTTCTGCTTTGAAGTCTTTCCGCAATGCCAGGTGCCAACCTGTTGGCAATGGGTTCTTCATCAGATTCGACTTCTTCCAGGTCAATGAGGTCACCTGGAGCAGGTTCTGGTGCCCGTGGTGCAGGAGTCTCCTCTGAGGCTTGATCCTCTTCTTCTGTTGATTCCTCTTCACTGGGTGAAGGGAGGGCTTCAGCATTTGGAGCGGAGGATGTTGGAACATCTTTATTGACATCAGGCACAGAAACATTTGGGGTGGACGATGTTGGGACATCTTCATCAGCTTCAGGCACAGAAGCATCTTTCAGAATGCTACTCACAATACTGCGGATTTTCTTGTCCATCTCCGTGTCTACTTCCCTAGGAATTGTTGCAGGGCTAGGGTTTTCAGCAATCTTCACTCCCTGTTGTCTTCTGGGAACCAGTTTCTCAGGGACTGAAGCTTGACCAGGAATTATTTGTATGGGTTGGATGTTGAACTCTGGTTGTTCCTGGTGCGGAGATGATGGTACAGCGGGTGAACCAGAAGCTGCAGTTTCTTTTGGTGAGGTAGCCATGGAAGAACAGAGCGTTTGGAATGATTTCGTAAATCTCAGAAAACTATTGGGAAATGCTGGAGGAAACACGAATGCCAAGCAGATATAAATTTGAATGAAGAATGTAGAGGGGCGTGTGAAGCAACGGTCGAATTCGTTTTGGCTTAATAGTGAACGTGCTATTAATGTTAAGTGATTCGTTTGGGCACGTTCAGATTGCTGTAGTTGCTATAATTCCTCTAGCAAACAAATGCCCAGCTTGCCCCTCAGTTTTTCAAACTGATTTGCATCCAAAGCCTTTGTGAAAATATCTACTATTTGTTCCTCAGTGTCAACATGCTTCAGTGTGATCACTTTATCATCAACAAGATCTCTGATATAGTGATGTCTAATGTCAATGTGCTTGGTTCTGCTGTGTTGAACAGGATTTTTAGAAATATTAATAGCACTCATGTTGTCACAGTACAATGTCATGACATCTTGTTCGACATTGTACTCCTTCAGCATCTGCTTCATCCAAACTAGTTGTGAACAGCTGCTTCCTGCTGCAATATACTCGGCTTCTGCAGTAGATAGGGACACACAGTTCTGCTTCTTGCTGAACCATGAAATAAGGTTGTTTCCCAAATAGAAGCATCCACCAGAAGTGCTTTTTCTGTCATCTGCACTTCCAGCCCAATCAGCATCACAATACCCAACCAGCATTGAATCTGAACAATGACAGTACATAATCCCATAGTCACTGGTGCCATTTACATATTTCAGAATTCTCTTTACTTGAGTCAAGTGACTTATCTTAGGATTGGCTTGATATCTTGCACAAACACCTACTGCATAGGTGATGTCGGGTCTGCTAGCTGTTAAATATAGTAAGCTCCCTATCATGCTTCTGTACAGACTTTGATCAACACTGGTGCCTGCTTCATCCTTTGACAGCTTCAAGTGAGTAGGTGCAGGTGTCCTTTTATGACTGGCATTCTCCATCCCAAACTTCTTGACAATGTTCTTTGCATACTTGCTTTGTGAGAGGAATATGGAGTCTTCCATCTGCTTCACTTGGAGTCCCAGAAAATAAGTCAGCTCTCCAACAAGACTCATCTCAAATTCAGATTGCACCTGTTGGACAAAATGTCGAAGCATCTCATTCGACATCCCTCCAAACACAATGTCATCAACATATATCTGTGCAATCATCAAGTTTTCAGCATCTTGTTTGACAAAGAGAGTCTTGTCAATTCCTCCCTTCCTATACCCTTGCTGAGTGAGGAACTCTGTTAGCCTTTCATACCAAGCTCTTGGAGCTTGCTTCAATCCATAGAGAGCCTTCTTGAGCCTGTATACATGATCTGGATGAGTCGGGTCTACAAATCCCTTTGGCTGCTCCACATAGACTTCTTCATTCAGGTATCCATTCAGAAATGCGCTCTTCACATCCATCTGGTACAGCTTGAATTTGAGGATGCAAGCTACACCAAGTAATAATCTGATGGACTCAAGTCTAGCAACTGGGGCAAAAGTCTCATCAAAGTCTACACCTTCAATCTGAGTGTAGCCTTGAGCAACCAGTCTGGCCTTGTTTCTGGTTATGACACCTTCTTCATTGGTTTTGTTCTTGAAGATCCACTTGGTGCCAATCACATTAGTTCCCTCGGGCCTAGGAACTAGCTCCCATACTTCATTCCTTTTGAATTGCTCCAATTCTTCTTGCATAGCATTGATCCAGAACTCATCTGTCAGTGCCTCTTTCACATTCTTGGGCTCAATTTTGGAGACAAAACATGAGTTTGAGACGATCTCAACCTCCCTTGATCTTGTAGTGACCCCTCTGTTTGGATCTCCTATAATTAGCTCCTTGGGGTGCATCTTCTGGATCTAATGGAGGGTCTCTTGTCAGGTTGGTTGATGTTTGAATCATCTGTAGCAGAATCAGAGTTTTCTGCATTTTCTCCACTTTTAGCTGCATCTGCTACATTGTCTCCAGATGTTCTGACATCTTCTTCGACATCCTTCTTTCTTGCTGGAGTTAGATCATCAACAACCACATTGATGGATTCCATCACAGTTCTGGTTCTGGGTTGAATACTCTATATGCTTGCTGTTTGTAGAGTATCCCAGGAATATTCCTGCATCACTCTTGGGATCCATCTTTCTCCTTTGCTCTCTATCTGCCAAAATGTAACATGGACTTCCAAAGATGTGGAAGTGCTTGACAGTTGGCTTCCTCCCTTTCCAGATTTCATACAGGTGGTTGGAGTCCCTCTTCTAAGTGTGACTCTGTTGTGGATGTAGCATGCTGTGTTCATGGCTTCAGCCCAGAGATTATAGGGAAGTTCTTTGGCATGAAGCATGACCCTAGCAGCCTCTTGCAAAGTCCTGTTTTTCCTCTCAACTATCCATTCTGTTGTGGTGTAATGGCTGCAGAGAACTCATGAGTGATGCCTTCAGATGTGCAGAATTCAGTGAACCTGCTGTTTTCAAATTCTCTGCCATGGTCACTCCTGATTCTCTTGATGACACAGTCTTTTTCTCTTTGAAGTCTTAGACTCAACTCTTTGAATACTTCAAAGGTTTCTGATTTCTCTCTGATAAAGTTGACCCAGGTAAATCTGGAGAAATCATCCACAACAACATAGGCATACCTCTTTCCTCCAAGGCTTTCAACTTGCATAGGCCCCATCAAATCCATGTGAAGTAGTTCCAGCACCCTGGAAGTGGTCTGATGTTGAAGCTTCTGGTGGGACATCTTGACTTGCTTTCCAATCTGACATTCACCACAGATTCTGCCTTCTTCTATTTTCAGATTGGGGATGCCTCTAACAGCACCTTTGTCAATGATTTTCTTCATGCCTCTTAAGTGCAGATGTCCAAATCTTTGATGCCATATTCTGACTTCATCTTCTTTGGAGGATAGACATGTGGAGGAGTAGCTGGTTTCTTGAGGTGTCCATAGGTAACAATTGTCCTTTGATCTGCTGCCCTTCATTAGAACTTCACTCTTCTCATTTGTCACCAAGCATTCTGACTTTGTGAAGTTTACATTGAATCCTTCATCACACAGCTGACTGATGCTGATCAAGTTTGCAGTCAGTCCCTTCACCAGCAGTACTTTGTCCAGACTAGGAAGTCCATCATGAACTAGCTTCCCATTCCAATGATCTTTCCTTTAGAGCCATCTCCAAATGTCACATAGCTAGTGGAGCAGGGCTCAATGTTCACCAGGAATTCTTTAACTCCTGTCATGTGTCTGGAACAGCCGCTATCTAGGTACCAATCTTCCTTAGCTGATGCTCTAAGTGAAGTATGAACAACAAGACTGACAGTCTTGTGTTTTGGAACCCACATCATCTTCTTTCTGCTGTTGCTACTTTGAGTTCCATGATGTGGATGGCCATGTAGATGATAGCAAAAGGGCTTTATGTGACCATACTTGCCACAGTAGTGACACCTCCACTTCTTTCTTTTGCTCTTTTTCTGCTGCGTTCCATGATGTCGAGACCGATGTTGTGACATCGTGGCTCCAGTCCTGTTTTTGGCAGGAACAAATTCTGTCATGGTTGTTCTGCCAGCAGACTTAGGATTAAATCCAAGTCCTCTCTGGTTTCCAGCATTCTTTCCAAGCAGCAGCACCTCATCAAGCGTATCTGAGCCTTTATTCAGCATCTTTATTGATTTGGTCATGTTTTCCAGTTTAGAGTTCAGAAAACCGACTTCTCCTTTAAGCTCAGAGATCTCCTCTTTATGTGCCTCCTTCTCAGCCTCCAGATCTGCAATGACCTTCTTCAGTTGTGCTTCTTGCTGAAGAATCTTCTCACTTTTGATGCATAGTTCTCTATAGGATGTAGCAAGCTCATCAAAAGTGATTTCACTGTCTGTATCACTTGAATCTTCAGCAGATTCAAATCTCCCAGTGAGTGCATTCACATCTCTGTCAGAGTCACTTTCTTGTTCACTCTCTGTATCAGATCGACATACAGAAAGTCCTTTCCTCTGCTTCTTGAGATGAGTGGGACATTCAGCTATGATGTGTCCATAGCCTTCACACCCATGGCATTGAATTCCTTTGCTGTGACTGGGCTTTACATCTGACTTTTCTGGTATTTACTGCCTTTCCTGATGTCGAAAGGGATGTTCTGGACATGTGGCTTCTGCCTCCTGTCCATTCTGTTCAGCACTTTGTTGAACTGCTTTCCAAGGAGCACAACTGCATTAGTCAGACCTTCATCAGTATCCAGGTCATACTCATCTTCTTCTCCTTCATCATTGGACACGAAGCCAGATTCTTGCTCTTCTTTTCAGCCCTATCCGAGAGTCCTAGCTCAAAGGTTTGAAGGGAACCAATGAGTTCATCCACTCTCATGTTGCAAATGTCTTGGGCCTCCTCTATTGCAGTGACTTTCATGTCAAATCTCTTAGGCAAGGATCTGAGGATCTTTCTCACCAGCTTTTCATCTGTCATCTTCTCTCCCAAGGCAGTGCAAGCATTGGCAATTTCAAGAATGTTCATGTGGAAGTCATGAATACATTCTTCCTCCTTCATCTTCAGATTTTCGAATTTTGTAGCCAATAGTTGCAATCTGGACATCTTCACTTTGGAGGTTCCTTCATGAGTGGTTTTCAGGATCTCCCATGCATCCTTGGCCACTGTGCATGTGTTGATCAGTCTGAAGATATTCTTGTCAACTCCATTGAATAGAGCATTCAAAGCTTTGGAGTTTCCAAGTGCCAATTCGTCTTCTTCTTTAGTCCAGTCTTCTTCTGGCTTCAATTCATCAGTGGGCTTTCCTTCTGTGTCCAGCATCTTGGGATGTTCCCAGCCTTTGATGACAGCTTTCCAGGTTCTGCTATCCAGTGATTTGAGGAAGGCCACCATTCTTGCTTTCCAGTATTCATAGTTGTTCCATCAGAATTGGTGGTCTGTTCACTGGTCCTCCTTCTTTCTCCATGTTCATCAGAATTTATCTCCCTAGATCTCACTCTGTGATTTCGAGTGTTGCTCTGATACCAATTGAAATTCTGATACTGGGGACAGATGTCGTACAGGATGTCACGACATCACGCTTCAGAACATGCAGATTGTATGTGTCGTATGAACAGATTAAACAAGTAAATAACACAAGAGAATTGTTAACCCAGTTCGGTGCAACCTCACCTACATCTGGGGGCTACCAAGCCAGGGAGGAAATCCACTCTCAATAGTGTTAGTTCAAGGTCTAACAGCCCCTGTTTACAACCTTCTCACCTAACCACTACCCGTGCGATCTCTACCTAAGAGCCACTCTTAGATATGAGAACCTCTGCTCACTCCCTCTCACTCACACTCCCGTGTTTACAATTAATCAAAGACACACCAGAGATCAACTCTGAACAAAAGAGATCAACTCTACACACTAGAGATCAACTCTACACACAAGGATCAACTCTACACACTAGGTCCAACACTTGATGTTAGGTAACATCAAGGTGGCTCACAAAACACTCAAGTCCCAAAACTCACAAATAACTCTTCAATCCCGGACTTGGTACAGAACTCGTGCAGCCTCCATGATTATATAGCAATTTGCGTTTCTGGGCTGCAACGGCTTGTGCTGGAGGAGATCTATCTTCTTCTGAAAAAATCTGCAGTTAAAGAACTAAAAGATAACTTTTGATCTTTTAGTTTGAATCTTTAATCTTTAATCTTTAATCCCTGAACGAACTCTTCTACTTTGAAATTCGAACTTTAATTATCTTTTAATTCGTTCCTAAAGATAGATCATCTAATCTCTTGCTAACTGCACAATAATCTGTTAAAGATATAACAGATTTATATGTCCAGTATTTTCGGGCAAGATGTCAGGACATCGTGTCCGACATCGTGGATCCTGCAGCTTCACTTCTGCACTTGACTTTTATCTTGCATTGTACAGCAACTCCAGTATTCTCGGGCAGGATGTCAGGACATTGTATCCGACATCGTGGATCCTGCAGCTTCACTTCTGCACTTGACTTTTATCTTGCATTGTACAGCAACTTCAGTATTCTCGGGCAGGATGTCAGGACATTGTATCCGACATCGTGGATCCTGCAACTTCAATTCTTCATTTGACATTTTATCTTGCCTTGTGCATTGTGCAGCCCGATCTTATTCCTTGACATAGCGTTGGACATCATGTGCAGCAACTCCAGCTTTCCTTCATTGTCTAAGTGTTTATGTTTTAACAAAATCTTAGCCAATCTTTTAAAGCTCAGTAGAGCTAAACACTAACAGTGCGAATCGGTACACTTGCCGATCGTCCCAACAAGTTTTTGGCGCCGTTGCTGGGGAATTTCTTTCCACTTAGATAGTATAATTCAGTTTGGAAACATTTGTTCATTATTCTTTGATTGATTTTGTGAATAGATAGTTAGAATTCAACTTTTTTCTCTTGACTTGGTTAACTGCTACTTTGTTTAGTTGCTTCTTGTATGCGAGGTAATTCTTTAGCAGGGGATTTAGCTCCACTGGATTTGGATATTGAAGGTACTTGCAGGAGAAACAATGTAGAAAGGAGGAGAAAAGCTTTATAAGAAAGGACAACACAACCAAGTTCCAAGGGAAATCGTTCATCCGAATCATCTTCAGCATTTCTAGCAGACTTGAGGAAATTCGACGTTGGTGCATCTGAAGCACATATCATGGCAGACGAGCAACCACAAAGGGTTACTCTTTGAAGACTACTCCAGCTCTACCGTGCCGCAATTTTTCACAAGCATTGTGTGGCCGGAAGTCCAAGCTCACAATATCACATATCCACATTCCTTGATCCAGCTGATTCAAGGAAATCTGTTTCATGGTTTGCCCAATGAAGACCCTTATGCACACCTTGTGACATACATAGAAATCTACAATATAGTGAAAATTGCAGGGGTGCCGGAAGATGCAATGAGGCTCAGCTTGTTGTCATTCTTTTTGGCTGAAGAAGCAAAGAGGTGGCTGCATTCTTTCAAAGGGAACAACTTAAAGACATGGGAAGAAGTAGTAGAGAAATTTTTGAAGAAATACTTCCCTGAATCAAAGACAGCTGAAGGCAAGGCAGCAATTTCTTCATTCCATCAGTTTCCAGATGAATCCTTGAGTGAAGCACTTGAAAGATTCCATGGCTTGCTGCGGAAGACACCTACTCATGGATTCTCCGAGCCTATTCAGCTGAGTATTTTCATTGATGGTTTGAGACCGCAGTCCAAGCAATTGTTAGACACTTCTGTTGGGGGAAAAATTAAGTTGAAGACTCCTGAAGAAGCAATGGAGCTCATTGAAAATATGGCTACTAGTGATCATGCTATTTTGCGTGATAGAACTCATGTACCCACTAAGAGAATCCTATTAGAGCTTTCTTCATAAGGTGCATTGTTGGCACAGAACAAGCTGCTAGCTAAGCAGTTTGAATTGCTCACTAAGACACTTAGCAAGCTGCCAACACAGTTACAAGCGGCTTAGCCTTCCCATTCAGCAGTTATGCATGAATCTGGCTGTTGCATACTCGTAGATGATGCGGTAAAAGAAGTAAATTACATGGGGAATCAACGCAGACAAGGATTCCATTTAGGCGGTTTTTTTAGGTTACTAGCAAGGAGGAAACTTCAATCAAAATCAAGGGCAAGGATGAAGGTCACAACCAAGGAATCAGTTCAATAAAGACCAAGGAGGACCATCCAACAGACCTCAGAATCAAGGGCCTAGCTTGTATGAGAGGACCACCAAGCTGGAAGAAACTTTGGCTCAATTCATGCAAGTTTCAATGTCTAACCATAAGAGCAATGATTCAGCTATCAAGAACTTGGAGATCCAAGTGGGACAGCTAGCTAAGCAAATAGCTGAGAATTTTTTTGGAGGTTTTGGAGCTAATACAGAGAAAAATCCCAAAGAAGAATGTAAGGCTGTCATGACTAGAAGCTAGAGGGAGATCATGATGGAGAATGAGAGTAGGACTAGTGAAGAGAAGGAGTTAGAAGCTAAGGGAGTAAAAGAAAATGAGGGAGATCAGATGAAGGAGAAAAAAATAAACGAAGAAGAGGAAGAAAAAAATGAAGAAAAGAGAGAGTGAGGAAGAGAAAAAGACTAAGAGTGAGTTGGCAAGAGAATAGAAGAAGGAGGATGTCCCATGTATAGGAAAGGAAGCACCATATCCCTTGGTGCCATCTAAAAAGGACAAGGAAAGACACTTTGCTCGTTTCCTTGATATCTTCAAGAAATTGGAGATCACTATTCCATTCGGAGAAGCCTTGCAACAGATGCGACTCTACTCCAAGTTTCTCAAAGATTTGCTAACCAAGAAGGGTAAGTATATCCATAGTGATAATATTGTGGTGGAGGGAAATTGTAGTGCTGTTATCCAGAGGATCCTTCCACCAAAATATAAAGATCCAGGGAGTGTACAATCCCTTGCTCAATTGGTGTTGTGTCAGTTGGGAAAACTCTTATTGATCTAGGGGCTAGCATTAATTTGATGCCTTTATCCATGTGCAGAAGGATTGGAGAGCTAGAAATCCTACCAACAAGAATGACATTGCAGCTAGTGGATCACTCAATCACAAGGCCATATGGTGTAGTAAAAGATGTGTTGGTCAAAGTGCGTCAATTCACTTTCCCTGCAGATTTTGTGATAATGCACATTGAAGAGGGTGCTGAAATCCCATTGATTTTAGGCCGTCCATTCATGTTGACAGCCAATTATGTGGTTGATATGGGGAAACGTAATCTTGAAATGAGTGTAGATGACCAGAAGGTTGCCTTCAATTTGTTTGATGCAGTGAAGTACTCAAATGATTGAAATGTCTGTTCCAAGATGGATGAGATTGAGAATGAGATAGCTCAGATTGCAAGAGCTAAGGTTTCACAGGACCCTTAGAGGTAACATACGTCAAGCTAGTGACGTTAAAGAAGCGCTTACTGGGAGGCAACCCAGCTTTTTCTTTATTTTCTCCATCAATTTTCTGTTCATCATTGCATATAGTTAGGTTTTAACTTATTTGAGATTGCTATAATGAGATTTACACACGTTTTGAATGATAGAGGGGTTGGCCAAAAGCTTTTCTGAAGCATTGGATGAGGAAAGAACTTAGAAAATTTTTCAGTCATCCACTCGCTCAGTGCATCCTATGTGCTAAGCGAGACATACCCCATGCGCTGAGCGAGTAGTATCTTTTGCTAAGCGCACCAACCCCCACCCATTGGCTGATGGGGTCTCGCTAAGCGAGACAGTTGCGCTAAGCCCAAAAAATCTCTTTGGAATTGCATTTAATGGAATAAGGGTAAGCAAGCTAGCTTGTTGAGTGCGACATATTCTCTCGCTAAGCACGTCTGTGCGCTAAGCGCAAAAGATTCTCTGCTTGGACCTCCATGTCAATTAGACTAAGCGGGTCATACCCGCTAAGCCCAAAACCTTCTCTAGAATGGCATAGCGCTAAGTGAGACCATCTCGCTACGTGTGACCCCACTACTGTATCTTGAGGCATTTAATCCACTAAGCTAGCCATGTCCCGTTTAGCAGAAGTTACAGACCAATCAAAGCTACATAACTCGCTAAGCGCGCACCTATGCGCTGAGCTCAAAACCTTCTCGGGTTTTCTAATTTCTGAATTGGGCTAAGCGAGCCTGTCCCGCTAAGCGCATGAGTTTAAATCCTAAAAAATTCAAACATCACTGAGTGCTCGCTTAACGAGTGACGTGCGCTTAGCGAGTTAATCGAAACTGCCAAAAATAAAAAGTAACTGCCTTAGGTAGTTACCATTTGCACAATCATATAACCTCTCTCTCACTCATTGGCAATTATTTGCATTTTGGACTGCACGTTTCTTGCTTCTCTACTTCTAGCCTCATATTCACTTCAAATTCTCTACAATCCAAGTAAGTACTCTTTGCTTTCCTGTTATTTAAATTTTGAACCCTAGGGTAGAAGACAACTTTACTTTCTTTGTAATTTTGATTCTGTGTTACTGTTGCTTATTTGTTAGTAGTTGTTTGATTGTATGTTGTTAGGGCTTTAATTTAGCGTATAATGTAGGTTCATTGCAAGGGCTTTGCTTAGATTTCCTATGCCTGAAAGTGGCTAGGGAGTTGTGGCCTCGAAGCCCTAATTATTTCTGGAAATTTTGATGTACTCTTTAAGCGAGTGTGCTCGCTAAGTGAGTTCATGCATTTTGGATGAATTTCTGAGTTTTTTGATGAACACGCTAAGCAGGCCCTGTCCTGCTAAGCGATTTCATCATTTCTATTTGAATGTTTGCATCTTCGTATGAACTCGCTAAGCCATTGCACTACGGCTTAGCGAGCATTTAAATTTCAAGTTTTTAATTTCAGAATTCGTATGAACTCGCTAAGCCGGCTTTCCGCGCTTAGCGAGTTAGTTTAGTTAGGTCTAAGCAAAGAGGCTTTTGGCATTCTAGTGGCGACTAAGCGAGCCATGCTCGCTATGCCACCATGCCTCTGAAGTTTGAATAAGCCTGGGCTAAGTGAGTCTGTCTCGCTAAGTCCAAGGCAATTTAGTTTTGGAGAATTTTGTTCATGCGCTAAGCGAGTCATGCTCGTTAAGCTCAATTTCTTCTCTATTTTTGAATAAGTCTTAGCGAGCCTGTTCGCTAAGCCATTTATGTTCCAGTAGTCTAGTCACGCTAAGCGCCCACTGGCGCTAAGCCTGTGTAGTGTGTCGCGCCAAGCGAGCCATGCTCGCTAATCGCAATTAGCTCTCTATTAGAGAATAAGGCTTAGGGAGCCATGCTCGCTTAGCCACTATGTTGTTTCATCTAAGCGAGGGTGTCTCGCTTAGCCAGAGTCTTCATTTTTCAGCAGTCACACTAAGTGAATGATGTTATTTTCTGAAGGCACGCTAAGCGAGTCTGTCTCGCTAAGCGCCCAGTCCCTTTTTCTATTATCGGTCTTCAATAAAACTTGTCAAACTTTCTTCTTGTGATTCTTTTGATGCAGATGGCCTCCAGAAAGAGAAAAACATCTACCTCCAGACCTCAAGAACCATATGACACGACGAGATTCGTATCAGAGGTCGCCTGGGAGCGATATGAATAGAACGTGCACTCTAGAAAATCCTCCCAGAGAGAAATGTTGATTTGTACGTGACCCAATACAATGAGTTCCGCAAGGAGCTCGAGAGGCAAAGATGGCATAAGGCCTTGACTAGGCAGCTTGATAACTGCATAGATGTGGCCCTGGTCATGGAGTTTTATCCAAATTTGTATGATCTAGAGGATAAGTCCCCTCGACAGTGCAGAGTGAGGGGCAAATTGATTAAGTTTGATGCTGAGACGCTTAACACCTTTCTGGAGACCCCCGTGGTTTTGGAGCCAGGGGAGAGGTACTCAGCTTACTCCAGGTTCTGCCGCACGCTGAGGGAGCGCCCTAGAAGCTCCTGAGGAAGGATCTCACGACATTAGCTCAGACCTGGAGCGTCTTGTCTTATTCTAACCTCGCCCCCATCTCTCATACGTTCGATCTTAGCATGGACAGGGCTAGGTTAGTGTACGAGTTGGTGATGAAGATGGACATGGACTTGGGCTCCATCATCTCAGGCCAAATCTCACAGATGGACCAGTCCAACTCCTCTCGGCTAGGATTCCGTGCACTTATTATAGCACTATGCATCGCCAGAGGAGTGGTCCCTGACTCACTTACTTTCGAGTCTTTAAGCCCTGCCATTAATTTGGCGTATATCCAGAAGAACTGCTAGAACCCGGACGATCCCACGATCACTTTTTTGAGGACCCATAAGACTAGGGATCAGGGACCTTCTGATGCCTCTACTTCTACCTCAGCACTAGCACTAGCACCAGCTCCTCTCCGGCCCCTCCAGTAACTACAACGCCCTCCAGCCCCTTTGCTCAGAGCACAAACATTCTTGTGTCGATGCTGTAGAGCCTTCACCGCAGCTTATGCCTAGTGATGTAGAGCATTCATGACCAGGCTCAGCATTGGTCCATCCTTAGCATAGAGGATTTCATGGTCTAGGGGGCCTGGCCAGGGGTCTAGCCTTTTCCTGCAAGGAGAGGTGAGGCTCCTACAACCCAAGAGCCGGAGGCGACACCGGAAGAAAGTCCCGAGGTCACGCCTACCGCCACATCAATGGACGCCACTAAGGAGGGAGACGGTGCTATAGACGCTGATTATGTTGCAGACATGACAGCAGTGTAGAGCACCTGGGATCCCTGGCCCTAGCCCACTCCAGCACAGGACGACACATCTTTGCCAGCCTAGGATGCCCCCTCATCACCTCAGGATGACCCGACACCAGCACAGGAGGATTGACGACAGGATTTTATTTATATTTCCGCTATTTAGATTTAGTTTCAGTTTTAGTTTTAGTTTATTTACTTAGCACATTTTACAGCTTTTTGGAACAGTTTATGGTTTTGAACTATGCACAGTGGTTTGGTTTTTGAAACATTTTTTTGGTTTAAATCCTTGGTGTTTGTTGATTGGTTTGAATTTGATTGATTGCATGAATTGCGTTGCTAGATCACATGCCTTGAATAAGTATGCTGTAGTTAGAAGAGAAAGAATATGAATTAGGGGCATGAGTGAAAATGTTAGTTTGTTTGACAGGTAAATAGTGAAGGTAATCATTGGCTATAACCCGGTGAGATGTGTGAATCTAAAATATGAGATAACGACTAGCATCAAATATCAATTTTTGCATGAATCTCTGAATACTGAATGAATGCATGATTTGGAAATGATGAAGGCCATGATTGATTGATTTAGCCACTTAGCCAAATAGCCTTACCCTATTCATGAATGATGAAACCCTTGCACCCATATTGAGCTTGAATTTGATTGAATGAGTTGAACCCCAAGCCTAATTGAAATTATAATTTCTGTCTACCTTTCCTTACGTTGTAGGTGAGCATTACGGTTCAAGACAAGTCCCAAATTTGGGGGAGTGTATTGGGTGAGTTTGATTGGAGGAAGGAAAGCACAACACTACAAAAAAAATATTAAATAATGGAGGTTATTTTGTGGAGGTTTTAGAAACCTCCTTAATTTATTAAAAACTACAATTTTTTGTACTTAATTTGCGGAGGTGTTATAACCTCTGCTAATTAAATATTATTTTTTCACTCTTTTCTCTTTAAAATAAAATAAAAATCATATTTTTTCCCGGCAAAAAAAAAAATTCCCTCTAAAAAATTTACAAAATCCCAATATGTACTGGCTGTCCCCAACCTTCAATCCCTAATTCCACCCCTCACTTCCGCTCTCAACTCAGGTACAAGATTCTCTCTTCACTTTTCTTCTTCTCCTTTATCCACTCTTCAATTGTTTCGTTTTCTTCTTCGATTTTTCCTTTCGATAAGAGTATCTGTTTTTTTTTTCTTTTCCCTTTTCCGATTCCCTGAACAACCATCCTACGCTAGGGTTGCAACTATTCCTTGTTTTTTTTTTCTTTCTCGGTACTGCACATTTATACTCACATGTTCTGTTCTTTTCCCACTGGGTCTGTTGTTGCTGTCTCATTCTGTTCCTACGACTCAGATGCCGATCTTTGACACAAATGGGGTTGTGAGTTTTATGGGAAAGTTTCTACCTTGATTTTTGTTTTCTCTGTGGGGTTAAGGTAACCATGATGGGTATGATGAAAGTTAGCATCTTTGTGTTTTTAACCCTGATGATCACAATGGGTTGTTATGGTGTCACAAACCCGAATGATCTCAGAATTCTGAATGATTTCAGAAAAGGGTTGTTATGGTGTCACAAACCCTTGTGGCCCTCCTTCATGGTCTTATGTTTACTGTTCTGGAGGGAGAGTCACTCAGATTCAGACCAAGAATCTAGGTCTTGAAGGATCGCTGCATACTTTTTTCTAGGTTGGAGTTTTATCAAATATTAATGGCAAAATGTTTTTTTTCATTAATGCAGATTACAACTGCAATTCCACAATCTGTATGCACGGTTGTTTCCAGGGGAAATAAGTGTTACTTAATCACCTCCAGGTTAGGCTGAACATTTAATGCCTCCTTTTTCTGGACCTTTTTTTTTCAGTCCATCCTCCTTTTGCTAATTGAGTGCTAAAAATTAGATCATCTCGATACTCTCTTTTCCTAACTTCTTTTATTTGTATTGTGTTCAGTGTCACTAACGTTTTTCCTCAAGTCTGAACTTTGCTGGCGGTGCATGTATGATTTTAAGGCCACAGGACTACCTGATACAACAGAGTTCTATTGTAAGTATTCAAACTTCAATCTAGTCGTCCTAATAAAGCTTGGACAGAACTCAAATTACAAAATTTTAAGGGATAGAGTTAGGACCTAAGGCAATACACTAATAAGGGGTAGTGCTTTATGATTTGTATCACCTTGTAACCCATCACAATATACATAATCTATATTCTCTCATTTTTCTCCTTCAATACCTAAAATCCTATAATTTGATTAATTTCAACATTCCTAATTGCCTTTTAAATATAGGATTAATAGAAATATTGCCTTTTAAATTGTGGTTCATTGAAATATTGCTTTTTAAATCGGGGTTCATAGAAATTCTTCCAACGCAACAAAAAGAAAACCATTCAAAACATCTCTCATTCTCTTCCATTAAAAATTTGAGCGATAAACATACTCTAGAATTGCACACGGAGATGGTAAGAATTTTGAAGCTAAACGAGGAAGTGGTGATGAATGTGAGAAATTTCTATACTTATGCAGAAAAAAAATCAGGAGTTGTTTCTTGTTCTTTGTATTGTGTGCAGGCTGTACATTGTCATTTGGTAGGAATAAAATTTTGATTCAACCAAAAAAAAGTAATCAAATTTAACTTGCCTTGTTTTGTGCTGCTCGTATTTCAATGTACTTTGCCCGGTGAGCAAACTTCAATGTATTATGTATATGGAAACTGCAATGTAGCCTCCAATTCTTGATCTTCTATTTGATTCATAATTATGCAGTGATTGGAATCTGAAGAAGCTCTTGATCCTCTGTTTTGATTACAATAAGATTGTATAATGTGTAGAGAGTAGTGTGATTGTGTGATACTCAAACTATAAATGTTCGACGGTTGTACATATTGGCTCATCAGCATGCATGTCCAAAAGGAAAGGATTTATACAAATGAAGTGATTTTTGGGGCATGGCTGGCATTGCATTATAACTATTTTTTGTATACCCAACAAAGCAAACAAGTCCACTAATACAAGCACTAGTATATAACCAACCCTTAATAACTAAGGAAATAAACCAGGAAACAATTCCTTAGGTTGCTTCCTCATTTACATGACTAATTGATTTCACAGTATATTCTGAAGATATGCTAATATATTCTAACGTAATCTGAACTCTGAAGATATTCCTAATATTATGCTGTAATGGTTAACATAATACAATTTTTTTTACCTCTTCTACACCACTTTCTGTTTTTTTGGCATTCTAATTTTTGAGCTACATATATTATTGAAATTTATCACGTGGCTTCTTTTTGTGTTTAAGGAAAATCAAGGGCAAGAGATGCTGTATTAAATGCCATCCAGTCACCTTTACTGGATATTGGTATAGAGAGGGCTACTGGAATTGTTTGGGACATAACTGGTGGGACTGATCTGACCTTGTTTGAGGTGGCTACCTACCCTTTGGCACTTAAATATTTCTTTCCATTGTGCCCATAATTTTTTCCCTTCTCTTTATTATTATTATTATTGGCTTCCTTTTTTCCTCTGCTCCTTTATTATTTTGGACTTTCAAATCTCAAAATATGAATCACTAGATAATGTTAAGGGCATTGGATATTGAAGAACATGGATGCTGTCATGGTTGTAATTGTGGTTTGTTAGGTTCACCAATGTTGTGGCACTGTTATTTATTAGGAAAAGATGTTGGATTTAATAGATGTAATATATCCAGACTTATAAAGACACTAATTGGGTCTGGTGGAACAGTATCCACCTTTTTGGGATCTATCAAAGGCACAACACTGATTTGCTTAGATACACTTTGCCTAACTGAAGGCTTCGTTTGTGAAAATTGAAATTGCTTAGATACACTGATTTGCTCAGACTAGTAGTGCCAGATCCAACTCTAAAATTGACTCAACACCTTACATTACACCCCCTTTATTGCTAGTAGAACAAATGTAAGAGCATTCAGCCTGGGCTTAGAACCATTGCATATAATAAAATATAACTGACTATTGATTTCATTAATAATGATTCACCTAATTTTGGAGTTAACTGAGCTGACATTTATAACCTTTTTAACAATTGATATAAAATCCTGACACTGAAATCAAAAGCTGCATAATTTGTTGATGTTACTTGTTTATCCTATTGCCTTTCTGGGATTATATTATGCATGAGATGGAAAATATCTTTGATGGTCAGATACTGGTATATCTAACTTTTTCTTTTGACAATGATCTAATTCAATTTAATTTTAAATTCCATCTTTTGTTTTATAGTTGGTAGCATTTGAATAATAAATTGTGCTAAAGAAACTCAATCGTGCATTATTTTTTTGCTTTTGAAAAAGAGTAATGCCCATCAATTAATTGTTATTATTATCCAATACAGATGCATATATATATATATGGCCGGGGCATAAAAATGTTAGGTTCATTTAAGCTTTATACATAAATGAATAATAAATTATGTTAGTTTGTTGCCAGAGAAATCTGATTTTCTTGAGTCTTCAATTAGATACGTTAACAAGAACAGGTTCTAGTCAGTCATGAAGAAGTGATAATCACTGTTTATGTTATTAGTATTAGTCATTACCTTAGCTATCTAATTGTAACATGGAATGAAGTTCTAGAATGTGTTTGGAGATTTTGGAGTTGTGTTCTGTTCAGAGCATGGAGTGACACATGTATATATATATATATATTCTTTTATTTTTTTGGACTTTCAAATCTCAAAATATGAATCACTAGATAATGTTAAGGGCATTGGATATTGAAGAACATGGATGCTGTCATGGTTGTAATTGTGGTTTGTTAGGTTCACCAATGTTGTGGCACTGTTATTTATTAGGAAAAGATGTTGGATTTAATAGATGTAATATATCCAGACTTATAAAGATTGGGTCTGGTGGAACAGTATCCACCTTTTTGGGATATATCAAAGGCACAACACTGATTTGCTTAGATACACTTTGCCTAACTGAAGGCTTCGTTTGTGAAAATTGAAATTGCTTAGATACACTGATTTGCTCAGATTAGTAGTGCCAGATCCAACTCTAAAATTGACTCAACACCTTACATTACACCCCCTTTATTACTAGTAGATCGACCCACTAGCCACTTCCAAACAAAACCACACTTCTGAACTTTAATTTGGAATTTTGGACCCATATCCACTAAAATCATGATTCATCTACTCCTGATAATGTACTGAAACAATTTTTTTGCATTACTTTTTTGTGTGTTTCTTTTCTTGCAATAATTTTTTCCTCCCTTCTCTCCACGAAGAAATATTCAAACTTTTGCATTCAAGGGGGAACTTTCGCTTTCTGGCCCTTGTAGAACCACGTAATTTCGTCTAGGGCACTTTATTTCTCACTTTCTTTTGTTTTTTCTTTATTATGTACGGTGGCAACAACTTTAACCATTTCGATTTCTAAAAAGTCAAAAAGAAAAAAAAATCATTTATCATCCCATCATTAAAAAAATACTATTAATAAAATTAAGATCCGATTACTTTCTTTTTCTCAATTTCTTCCACTCTTTGTTCATATATGGCATAGTATTTTGATTGCACCATGTACATATTTCATATTTATTTGCACATACACACACATAGACCTTAATATGTTACGTTGTTTATTGTTCTCTCATGAGCTACAGAACAAATGGGTGCAGGGAGGGTCTGAGCACAGTGAAGTGAGGAAGGAGTAAAATCACGAGGTTGATAAGGATAAAAGAGTATCCCACTAAGTTTCTGAGTTTCATCCCTCTTTTGTCGCCACATAGAACAACATCCACGTCCCAATTAATGGTATTTGTTTATTATAGACTTGATTCGTATTTGAACAAGGGGGGTTAGGAAGAACAGGGTTTTCTGATGGTTTTGGTTTTGGAGTGGGGCTGGCTTTTATGATTTTCTCATATCACCTGCACCTACATTACTCTTATTCTTGTCACTACCAATAACATTTAACATCGTATGTTCGTTTATGAGAGAGGGTGGGGAGTAGGGAGTTTTTTGGTGGGTGGAACGGGAATGCTTTGGGTCAATTTTTTCGTCAACGTAGCCTTTTTTTTATTCTGTTTTTTTTTTCATGGATTAGGTGCATTTTTTTTACAAGAGACAGTTCTATGAGTGTAGTAAATAAAATTAATCATTACGAGTGATAATATTTTTGTAAGTGTTATTGTATTTGAATATCCAAAATTGAAACCTATTGTGGTTTGTTAGGTTCACCAATGTTGTGGCACTGTTATTTATTAGGAAAAGATGTTGGATTTAATAGATGTAATATATCCAGACTTATAAAGACACTGATTGGGTCTGGTGGAACAGTATCCACCATTTTGGGATCTATCAAAGGCACAACACTGATTTTCTTAGATACACTTTGCTAAATTTTTGTGCATAGAGTAGATATATCATATATATATCCTATTTGAATATGTTAAGACAGATATATAAATAATTTGGCATTGATGCAAGCAATTTCGGCTTGGATTTGTAGCACACTTGCTCCAAAAAATAAGTGGTTAATTTGCCTTGTCGTATATAATACTAACTTAATTTTCTTATTTTTTTTAAAGCTTGTAGCTGAAGTTCTTGAGAGGTGCTGAAATTGGTTAGGCAATAACAAAAAACACATTCCTCTGCTTTCATTTACTGGAAGTTCAAAGGTACTTTATCTCTCTCTTATTTTGATTAAACATTGTAATCTTTATTTTTATGTTTTTTCAACGTACATTACATTTTCATGATAGTATTTTTATGTTACGACCTCTACTAGTTAGCTAACAAGTGTAATTTATTATAATTTTTTGTAATTCATTTTTTTGTTGGTTCCATTGGTTTTTATTCTAAATACCTATTCTTATTTTATAACATATATGGTAGTAGCTGTAACATAAAAATTAGTATTGAATCTTAGGTTATGCTTCTTCCCCCACCAATTATTCTTTTTAGTTAGAATAATTATTATAGTTTTTCTTCTTAATTTATATTATAATTTTGTGGGGGACTTACTTTTTTTTAATACATATTATACTATGTTATATTATCATAGTGTGATAAATTATTTTAATAAAATTGTTTAGGTATCTTTTGTAATGGATAAGTCATGGATTTCAAAGGCCAGAAACTCAATTGATTACTCCATTGGTTTGAGTAAATTCTTAGATTTTGCTTTTAAGAATGGAGCTGTAGGAGAAATGATTCGGTGTCCATGTCCAAAATGTGGATTTATGAAATGGTAAACTAGAGACATAGTTGAAGATCACTTGCTATATAAAACCATTTCCTCAAAACTATGTTATATGGGATCTTCATGGTGAAAAGCAAGCATTAGAATCTTCTCAAGTGGAAGATGTTTTCCAAGATAGTGGTGTTCAACCTCAAAAAATGGAAATGATGATCAATGACGCATTTGAACAATATAGGCAACATGACCCTAATGTAGGTGCATCACAACCATTAAATGAAGATGAAATAGTAAATGATGAACCAAGAGAAGATCATAATGGCTTTTATGAGCTTCTAAAGGACGGGAGCCAAACATTGTATGAAGGAAGCAAGTACACAAAACTAGAATTTATAATCAAATTATATCATATAAAAGTTTTGTGTGGATTAAGCGATAAGGCAATGACTATGATATTGGATTTGTTAAATGACGCATTTGAAAAAGCAAAGTTTCCTCCTTCTATTTATGCGGCAAAGAAAATTATTAACAAGCTTGGTCTTAATTATAAAAAGATAGATGCTTGTCCAAAACACTGCATGTTGTATTTGGGAGATGATGAAAAAAGTTTGGATGCTTGTAAGCATTGTGGTACATCTAGATGGAAACCCAACAAGAAGAATAAAATAGCTGCAAAGGTTTTACGTTACTTTCCATTGAAACCAAGATTGCAAAGATTGTTCACATGTTGTAAGATTGCAAAAGATATGAGATGGCATGTTTTGGAAGACAATAAAGATGGGTTGTTAAGGCATCCAAGAGATGGAGAGGCATGGAAGACATTTGATTTAATCCATCCTGAGTTTTTTTCAGATCCTCGAAATGTTCGTTTAGGCCTTGCTACTGATGGTTTTAATCCTGCTAGGACCTTGAGTTCTACCTATAGCATCTGGCCAGTTTTCTTAATTCCATATAATCTTCCACCTTGAATATGTGTGAACCACACTTCCTTCATTCTATCAATGATCATTCCAGGCAAGCGATCTCCTGGAAATAACATAGATGTGTACCTAAAGCCCCTTGTAGAAGAGTTATGTGAGTTATGGAGTGGTGTGGACATCTATGACTCATCCTTAAATGAAAATTTTAGAATGCGAGCAGCTCTTATGTGGACAATTAGTGACTTTCCTGGCTTAGGCATCATATCTGGTTGGAACATACACACAGGATTGGCTTGCCCAACTTGCAATTTAGATGCGGAACCTTGTCGCCTTCGAAATTGTAACAAGTGGTGTTTTATGGGGCATCGTCGTTTTCTAAGTAGAAATCATAAATTTAGATTGAACCATGTTCACTTTGATGGAAGCATAGAAGAACGAAACCCACCATTAAAATTATCTGGATCTGAGATTTTTCGACAAGTGGAACATATTAATACTACATTTGGAACTGGAGCTATTCAAAATGGAACAAGAAAAAGATCTAGACAAGAAGTCACACAGTGGAATAAAAGAATCATATTCTTTGAACTTCCATATTGGGAGTCTAACTTGTTACGACATAATCTAGATTTTATGCATATTGAAAAAAATGTATGCAACAATGTCATGTATACAATGCTCCATGAGAAGGATAAATCAAAAGACAACCTTAATGCTCGAAAAGACTTAAAAGAAATGGGCTTAAGGCCTGATCTTTGGCCAGATGATAATGGAAAGTATCACCTTGCTTTGTTTTCACTAACACGTGGTACCAAAAAGTTATTTTTGAAAACTTTGAAGACTATTACAGTACCAGATGGTTACTCAAGTAACATTTCCAGATGTATTGATGAGAAACTTAATAAAATATCTGGGTTAAAAAGTCACGATTGCCATATTATTATGGAACAATTGCTACCACTAGCAATTCGTAACTTGTTGCCAGACCATGTGACTTCTGTCTTAGTGGAGTTCTGTTCTTTTTTTAGAATACTTTGTGGTAAAACTTTAAATCTTCCAGAACTTCAGTTGCTCGAAGATCGCATTGTGGTTACACTATGCCACTTAGAAATGTTATTCCCTCCATCATTCTTCACAGTTATGGTTCATTTAACTGTTCATCTTATAGAGGAAGCAAAACTTGGAGGCCCAGTGCATTATCGATATATGTATCCAGTAGAGAGGTAAAGATTTAAATAATTTAAATTTATGATGTTATATTATAAATATCTTGCTTGTACACTCTTTAATTGTTAGTTATTTCTATAGGGAATTAGGTCACTTAAAATCCTTTGTGAGAAACAAGGCACAACCTGAAGGATCCATAGCTGAAGGGTATTTAGCTGAAGAGTCTCTTACCTTTTGTTCTCGGTACATTGAAGATATCGAGACAAGGTTCAATAGACCTAAACGTGTTTGTGATAACCCAATTGATAATGAGACCTTTTTTGTGTCCTCTATCTTCCCACAAATTGGAAAACCAGTAGGAGCTTGTTCAATGTTCACTTTAACTCCAATGCAAAAATTGCAAGCTCATCGATATGTGCTCCTTAATTGCACTAGTCACACCATTTGTGGAGTAAGTAAAGTGACATAAACTTTTATTGTTATACTACTTATAAATAATAGTCATGTGTATTGATTATAATAATTAATTTATGTAGTGAATTTAGAGAATTCATAAAAAGGAGTTCAAGAGGAAGAAGACCTTCGTCTACAGAGATAGAGAAAAAAGTCAGTAAAGAGTTTGTTGATTGGTTTAGAAAGCGGGTGAGTAGTCATTTAGTGGATAGGGATTTTTTTACCGTCTTTGTTTCAAACTCTAACTTCCAATTTTTTTAGATTATGAATCCAGATACAATGAATGAAATGTCTACTGATCTGAAGTTTTTAGCACGAGGACCGTTGGACAATGCAACAAGATTTACTGCATATAATATTAATGGGTTCAAATTTCGAACCTTGGCTCGAGAAGAAGGATTAAAAACACAAAACAGTGGTTTTTTCTTAACATCTAACACATCATGTGTTTCAAGTAGCATTGATGGCAACTTAAGGCAAGCAGATTTACCTTATTATGGGAAGTTGGAAGATATCATTGAGATTAACTACTATGGTCGATTCTCTGTTATTCTTTTTAAATGTAAATGGGTTGATACTACACGAGATAGAGGGTATAAAAAGGATTGTTGGAATTTTAATTGTGTTAACTTTGATAGATTGATTCATATTGGTGATCGTGAAGAACATGAACCATACATTGAAGCATCTCAAGCACAAATGGTGTATTATGTAGATGATGTTGTCAATGAAGGATGGAGTGTTGTTGTACACATAAAGCCAAGAGATTTATATGACATGAGAGAAGAAGTAGAAGAAAATGCATATGAAAATGAGCGATACCAAGAGCAACAACTTGAACAATTTTCTAGGCTTGATGATCAATATGTACAATTGGCTACAAACCATCTAAATGATGATATAGTTGATTGAATTGTAACTCCTAAAATAGTAAGAAATTCACATTTTCCTAAATATGATATAGTTGATTGACTTATAAATGTTGTTATTATTTCATTTGTTAATTATTTTAATCTTGTTTTAATTTTGATAGTATGTCATCTTAAATTTTATTATTCTTTATTTATTTTTCTCTTAATATTGTTGTCATGAATATGTAGTCATGCCAAAGGTGAAGCGTTTTAGAAATCCACAAAAATCAGCACCTCAACCACAATGTCCCTCACCAAGTGATTCCACACAAGCTCCTGAAATCCCAACTGGTAATGTCCCTCTTTCTCATGAATCAACATCTGAAGTTCCAGCAATGAATCCTGAAATTTCTTCCCCACCAAGTGATTCCACACAAGCTCCTGAAGTCCCAACTAGTAATGTCCCTCTCTCTCATGTATCAACATCTGAAGTTCCACAAGAAGATGAAACAACTAGACGTCATGTTGGGCGTGAGTCTACACACTGTTGGACTGTTGAGGCAATAGGTATACAAGTATTGTATTTTATTTTTAGTTTTGTAATTATCATCATATGAAGTATATTACATTTTCTTATTAAGAAATTATTTTATTGTTAAAGACTCTGAAGAAACGATCAAGAAGATTAAGGTGAAAGTTAAGGGAGTCAATAGCTTACCTAGGGAGTTACGCATCATTGTGAATTTTGATGACCAAGGCCAAGCAATTGGTGAAGCACAAGCCTTGCTTGCAGGATTTCTTGGAACACTAGCAGCTGATTGCAAATTATTTCCTATGGATTATGATAGATGGTCTGGACCTTCAGGCGTACCTAAAGCTTATTTTGATGATTGCTTTGAAACAATTTTAAAGGTATGTCAATTAGTTATATATAACTTTTTATATCTACACCACTTAGAAACCTTATCTTTACTATTTTTCATATATATATATATATATATATATATATGTATATATATATATATATATTATTTTGCATATGATATTTGATAAATTTGTCTTTTTTTTAGCCTCAATTTTATTTTAAGATAAATGAAGCTGGTGCAAAACGGTATTGCAAATTGAGTATGGGAAGAAAATGGGCTGCAAATAGGCAAAGCTTATGGAATGAATTCAACAATCCAACCAAAACAAGAGATGAAATCATAAAAAATGTGCCGATAGGCATAGATAAAGATCAATGGGCTCGTTTTGTTCATTATCGTCATAAACCATCCACATTGGTACAATTAGATTGTTTTAATTATTGAATTGTTTTTATAGCTAATTATATGATTACTATTACAAGTTGTAAACTTGAAATTGCTTTGCATATAGGAACTTTGTAGGAGAAATAAAGAAATTCGAAGCAAGCAAGTTATTCCACACACTGGTGGATCCAAAGCTAATCCTAGAAGAAGAAATGAGTTGGTAATGACACTAAATGTTAACTTTTACTAATTAAAAAAGTTCAATGTTTACTTACTCTTTATTTATCTTAGTTGTTAGAAACTGGGAAGCTACCAAGTCGTGGACAATTATATATTGAAACTCATAAAAGGAAAGATGGATCATTCGTAAATGAAGCATCAAAGACTATAGCGGTATGTTTTTCTTTAGTGACATTGTTTTCAAGGATTGTGCTTAATCTTAAAACTTTTGTAATTCCTTTTATTACATGTTTGCAGGAACAAATTGAAGTAGGATTGACTCAAAGCATAGTTGATGAATCTGAAGTTTCTCCTCTTGATGTTGTTGGTAGAGTGTTAGGGTTAGAGCACTCTGGGAGAGTGCGATGCATGGGATTAGGAGCTGTTCCTTCTAATACATTCAGGAACACAAGACTTCGAGCTTCTAGTCTGAGCTCTTCTTCATCTGGTGTTGGCTTTCCATCTTCAAACCAATGGCAAGAGAAATACAACAATTTAGAATCAGCTTTTAAGGCCTACATGATAATGAAGGAAGGAAGGATCCCTGAAGAATTAGCTAGTTATTTCACTCCTGATCAAACACATGTAAGTAATTAATATGCATACATCATTATGTATATGTGAGGTATCCTAAAACTTGTTAGTATAATACACAATGTACTCTTAAAACTGTTTTACATATGTCTATAGTTTATTAATTTATTCACGCATATTAGTTAGAAAATATATTTTGTAATTGGTACGTGTGTTTATTAAGCTAATTAATTTACAGTTTTGTAGGTAGATTTTATAGTTAATCAACAATATTAAGGTAGAATTTTATTCATTTTGGCTAGCTCTTAATACTCTTTATCTCAAGTTAGGTCTTTAAATAAACATACATGACCAAGGTAATAACCATGCATAAGTTTAGAATATTAAAACAATTGTTTAGAATTGATTATTTTTATTGATGGTCATTATGATTTAGTATGTGTGATACACCCTTGTATATAGTATATGTGACTAAGTGTTTTTACTTTTCTTATTTCAGCTAAATGATGCTTCAAGTGTTCCTAATACACCTTTGGATGCAAGAGGATCTTCTGGTGCTAGCAACCCTTAGTTTGCTTATAATGTATTTTTGATTTAAAGTTTAGTACAATACTAATATTACTTTGTTATGGATTTTATGTCATACTTTGATTTACAATAGAAATTTGAATTATAAATCTTTGAACTATATGCTATTATTTTGGTTATTGAAATATAATTTTTACATCCTCATTATGAGTTTTTTTATTACATTTTTTTATCGATATCATAAGAAAATGAAAAATTATAATACATGTAGATTATGAAACTAAAATGAGTATACAAAATCATTATATACAAGAAAATAAGGAGAATTAGAAAATTAATTGTAAAACATCTATTGCTAGCATGATTTAAAAAAAAAAAACCCTCCATAGTATATGATGCAATCCTACCCCGCAAGGGCATTGGGTAGAAGACTCCAAGTAGATTGGGCTAGAGATCCAAGGGAAGGCCCTAGGGTTCTCATGAGCCTTAGGGTAGATTTCGAGCCCATGGGCTAAGTGTGAGCCCGCTTATCTTTGTAAATATTAGAATAGGTATTTCCTTCGTCTGGGCCTTGTATTTTGGCCATTCTAGTAGTATAGGGTTTTAGCCTTGTATTACAGGGCATTTTGAGTAGTCTTTGTAGTAGGATTTTTTTTTTTGTATTTTCATGTTTTTTTGTCATGGGGGTGAGCTTAGCTATTATAGGGGTGTGTAGCTAAGCTCTAGCTTCTCAAGGAAGCTTCTCAAGGAGGTGAGCTTAGTTTTTAGATGGGTGTGTGTAGCTAAACTCTAGCTTCTCAAGGAAGCTTTCTCAAAGAAGCTTCTCAAGGAAGTTTTCTTAAGAAAGCTTCTCAAGGAAGTTTTCTTAAGAAAGCTTCTCAAGGAAGCTACCTAGTCTATAAATAGAAGCATGTGTAACACTTGTTGTAACTTTGATGAATGAGAGTCTTGTGAGACACAACTCAAAGTTCAACTTCTCTCCCTTTTTCTTCCTTCAATTTCGTGCTCCCCCTCCCTCTTTCTCTCCCTCTTTCTTTTCTTCCATTGAAGCATCCTCTCCAAGCTTCTTATCCAAGGCTCATCTTGGTGGTGAAGCTCCTTCTTCCATGGCTTATTCCTTAATGGATGGCGCCTCCTCTCACCTCCTTTCCTTTGTCTTCCGCTGCATCTCCATGGTGGAAAATCACCATTAAAGGACCCCATTGAAGCTCAAAGATCCAGCCTCCATAGAAGTCCCACAAGCAAGCTTCCATCAAGTGGTAATCAGAGCACAAGAGCTTCAAGTAGGTGCTCCTTAAACCTCCATTAATTTTTTTTCTTTACCTTCTCTTCCATTGTTGTTTCTTCATTTTTCTCCATGTATCTCCTCACATGTCTTGTTCTAAATGTTGTTAACATGATTCTTTAGAGTTTCCACCGATTAAACTTGCTATAGAAGTTAGATTTGATTTTCTATGGTTCAAATTTCTTGTTCTTGTTCTTGAACCATGAATTGTGTTGAGTTTAGGTTCCTTTGAGTTTTGTCTTGTTATTTTTTGTGGCTGAAACCTAAACCATAAAATTCTTACAAAAATATTAAAGTAGAAGAAAACCTCAAAAATCTAGAGTGACTTGTTCACCTATTGTAGTTTTGTCATAGAAGTCATGTCTAGTCATGAAACTTGTCACATAAGATTTCTTATGTTGTGCTGAATTTTATTTTCTTGTTTCTTTGTCTAACTCATTTGTTCATGAGTGTATGAAATTATTTTTGCCTACTATTTGATTTGAGTCAAATCTTTCATGTTAATTAGTGCTTAACATGTTCATGCAAAATTCTTAGAGAGTCTTTGATTGTGAACTTTTAGGTTTCCTTATGATTGTGTCTATTGTGAATTTGAGTTTTGGTGATTGAATTGCTGGCTGAAATGTTGATCCTAAGTGAATATTGAACTCCTAAAACAGTGGTAAACAATCCTAGTGAGTTCAACATACATAGGAAGGTTGAAAGTAAGCCCAAGGCAATCAATATACCATGCTTAAAGAAACAAATCGCTGGTGCTGGCAGCTTGGACATACAAACTTGTAAATATTATTGAGAATTGGTTACTTCGAATTTTGAGCTGAAAATTTTTACTGAATTTTCTAGACTTCTGGAAAAAAGTTATAAAAAAAGAAACAAGTGATTTGGATAAAAATAAAAAATACGAAAAATCACACAAGTTGGCAGGAAAATCAGTATCCAGAAAAAAAAAGATGAAAAGGAAGTGTGCTTGTTGTTTTGGCTCAAAATTTATTCTATAATTGGAAATTTCAATTGAAAATTAGTGTGAAGACAAGTGCCAAAGCTAGAGGTTTGTTGAGTCTTTTTTTTTTCAGTTTTTTTACTCTACTCTAGAGCCATTCTAAGTTTCTCTTTGAGTCCTAGCTTGCTTCTATGTCCTTTTCATTGCTTTAATTGTTGAATAATCCTTGAAAAATTGTCTTGTTAAAACTCCATTGGTTTAGCTTTCATTTCATTTTTTTTTGGTCTTTGGTTATTGCTTGTCTCTTTGTTTCCTTGTTTGTGGGTTGCCATATAGGGAATTCGAAGGAGGATTGGTGCCATCCCTTGAAGAATTTGAGTCCAGAAGCAAGGGGCCAACCACCTTAAGAGCTATTGGACTAAGAAGCACTCCAAATTGAGTGAATCACCAAAGAGAAAACAACCACCAAAATTGAGGACCGTTTTGTAATTTTGTAATTTGCAATTTACTTACTTTCATTGCTTTCAAGTTTTGTAACAAAAAGGCCTTTCATTGGAAGTGTGTTGGGAGCCTTCAATAGGTTACCAAACTTCCATTTGTGTGTAATAATTTTAGGCAATTTTCCTTAGGATAGTGAGTGTTTTGTTGGGAACCTTGAATGTGGTCATCCAAACACTCTTAGGATTCGCCTAGTTTACATTTCTTGCTTACTTTCATAGCTTATTTCCTTTACCTTCCATTTTCAAACCACCTAGATAGCTTTCCTTTTACCAATTAGTTTTTTGCCTTATCTTTCACACCTCTTTTAGTGTTTATTTGGCTAGTTTCAACCATAGTTTCTTTTACCTTTTGTTTTCAAGACTCCAACAAGAAAGAACCACAACTTAGGAACCAACATGAGTTATCATTCATCTAGTGTTAATGGCAAGGGTACTAGTCATAAAGACCCTTTATCTAGAATCTTAGATGAGTTGAGTTCCCTCAAGTTATGGAAAGAAAAACAAGAGAGAAAAGAAAAAGGAAAAAAAAGAGTGGAAGAAATAAGTCAAGATGAAAGAAAGAAAATAAGAGAGGAAGAAAGAAGAAAAATAATGAAAGAAATGAAAAGAGAAAAACATGCCTCCTATAGTAGTCATAACTCTTGCAAAAGCCTAAGTGAAGAACTTCGTGACTATTACGAAGGAAGGCATAGGTCACATCTTAGACCTCACTCCCATAGAAGAGAAAAGGAAAGAAAGCCTCAAAAGGCTAACATTAAACTCTCATACTTCCATGGGAAGGACAATGTAGAGGCTAACTTAGATTGGGAAATAAGGGTAGAGCAACAACTTAAAAAGAAGTCTACTTCAAAATCTTATGGCTCTCACTCTTATCCAAAGAAAGACCAAGGTCAAGTCATCTTAGGGGTGACACCTTCTAAGCCCAAAGATGATAAGGGGAAGACAATAGAAAAGCAAGCCCCTAAGGCTAGTATGCAAGAGAAAACTAGCTCTATAAAGTGCTTTAAATGTCTTGAAAGAGGACACATTACTTCTCAATGCCCCACCACAAAAACCATGATTATGAGGGGCCAAGACATTTATAGTAGCCAAGATGAGGCTACTACTTCACCTTCCTCTAGTGAAAGTGAAAAAGCAAAAGGGGAAGAATCTAGTGAAGAAATCTACCCCCAAGAAGAAGGACAACCATTAGTGGTTAAAGAGAAGTGTAAGGAAGTAAGTGTCTCCTCCAAGTGTTTAGCTAAGAAAGAAACTCATTTTACAATAAAGACAAACATTAAAGAAACTTTCCCTCTTAGAAAACCTCCACATTTTCTCTTTTGTAAAAAGGCACTTGCTAGCATTGCCACACCTCTTGGGCTTTAGTTTATTCCTCAAGTAAAGAAGTTGTTGGATGAGGGTTTGGTTCGCAAGAGCTTAAATCCTTGTGCTTTGTTGGTGCCCAAAATAGGTATTATTAGGCACCAAGTTCCTAAAATAGGTGGTATGATGAATGTTTTGAGTGGTCCAACCCTCTTTTGTAAAATCACTCGTACACCTAACATCTTCATGGTGTATGTACATAGGGACCCATTAGGTAGGTTTGTTCTTATTTTTAGTTTCAATACAAACTTAGGTACTCATATGGGACACCTTAGGTTTGTCATACTTTTTGGTAGGAATAATCAATATGAAAATACAGAAAAAGGTATGTTTTATTGCGTTACTTTTCTTAATTTTTCAAATAGTGATCAAGGGGTTCCCATGAATCCTAAGAGAATAAAGGTCATTCCTGAGTGGCCCACTCCACCAAGTATAAGAAAAATTTGGGGCTTCCATGACTTAACAAACTTTTACAAAAGGTTTGTCCCATATTTTTCTATACTTGTAGCACCACTCATTGAGTTGGTGAGAAACCATGTTCTTTCATGGGAAGATGCCCAGGAAATAGGTTTTCAGACCTTACCTTACTTCTACATACCAAACACCACTAATACATATATTTTTGTTCTTTTTACAGGTGTTGAGGGAAGGAGCCCAGAGTATGAAGAACCTCGGGATTTGAGGTCAAATCCTTTCCAAGGTGGAGGGAATGATGCAATCCTACCCCGCAAGGGCATTGGGTAGAAGACTCCAAGTAGATTGGGCTAGAGATCCAAGGGAAGGCCCTAGGGTTCTCATGAGCCTTAGGGTAGATTTCGAGCCCATGGGCTAAGTGTGAGCCCGCTTATCTTTGTAAATATTAGAATAGGTATTTCCTTCGTCTGGGCCTTGTATTTTGGCCATTCTAGTAGTATAGGGTTTTAGCCTTGTATTTCAGGGCATTTTGAGTAGTCTTTGTAGTAGGATTTGTTTTTTGTATTTTCATGTTTTTTTGTCATGGGGGTGAGCTTAGCTATTATAGGGGTGTGTAGCTAAGCTCTAGCTTCTCAAGGAAGCTTCTCAAGGAGGTGAGCTTAGTTTTTAGATGGGTGTGTGTAGCTAAACTCTAGCTTCTCAAGGAAGCTTTCTCAAAGAAGCTTCTCAAGGAAGTTTTCTTAAGAAAGCTTCTCAAGGAAGTTTTCTTAAGAAAGCTTCTCAAGGAAGCTACCTAGTCTATAAATAGAAGCATGTGTAACACTTGTTGTAACTTTGATGAATGAGAGTCTTGTGAGACACAACTCAAAGTTCAACTTCTCTCCCTTTTTCTTCCTTCAATTTCGTGCTCCCCCTCCCTCTTTCTCTCCCTCTTTCTTTTCTTCCATTGAAGCATCCTCTCCAAGCTTCTTATCCAAGGCTCATCTTGGTGGTGAAGCTCCTTCTTCCATGGCTTATTCCTTAATGGATGGCGCCTCCTCTCACCTCCTTTCCTTTGTCTTCCGCTGCATCTCCATGGTGGAAAATCACCATTAAAGGACCCCATTGAAGCTCAAAGATCCAGCCTCCATAGAAGTCCCACAAGCAAGCTTCCATCAGTATAGTTTTAAAACCTCTTTTAATAAACCTCCGCATTTAGCATAGGTTTAAAACCTCCTACAAAAATCTTACATATTTAGTGTAGGTATAAAAACTTCTTCCAATAAACCTCCACAGTTAGCGTAGGTTTAAAACCTCTACAAAAAAACCTCTGCAAAATGTTCTCGATACCAGAGGTTTTCGAAAACCGCCGCTAATTGCTTGTGGCGAATCTAACTGCGGAGGTTTTTGAAAACCTCCGTAATTTATTTTGCGGAGGGTAAAAACCTCCACTAAACAAAAAAATAACCTCCATTATTTAACAGATTTATTGTAGTGCAACCACAAAAAATCATCTTAAGAAGTAGTAAACATAAACTGCTAAAATAAAAAAAATAAGAAGTGAAAAATTCAGAAATAATTGAAGTTTTGTGTGTTGTTGCTTGAGCTGAATGTTTTGTTGTGCTTGTGGCATGTCAATAAAAGCTGGGAGTTAAAAGAAAAAGGTGATCTAAGGATGAATGCTCTCCTAGAACCTAAGTTTTGCATCCTAGAAAAACCATGAATTGTTTGTAGCCTAGCCTCATTACAAGTCAAGAAAGTCCTTCAGATTCATTTTGTGTGTTTGTGATTGTATGTCATGGGATGAAATGCAAAAGTTGAGACTTGTGTTGGTTGTTGATTTGAAGAATTACCCTAAACACTTGTGCTTATGAGAGAAACAGTGGTCGTGAGGATTAAGCTTGATGAACCTTCCTTGATACCTTTTTTGCTTGCTAGCTTATTTCATTTGTGCTGCTTAATGAACATGTTTATATCTTTGAAATATTGCATATCTTGAGAAGGGTTGTTGGTTGAGGTATTGCTAATTATCTCTGTTCATGCAATTGAATAATTTGGAACAAACACACTTTTGGCTAACCACTGTGAATTCTGTGACTTGAGGACAAGTAAACTGTTATTTCTTTCCTTGAGGACAAACAAAACTTTAAATTTGGGGGAGTTTGTTAGTTACTATTCATGAGTTAGTTTGATATTGAATATTTGTAAGGAATTAGCGCTTTACCTCTAATTTATGGTTCTATTTGTAGGAATTGTACATATTTTTCTTTGTAGTGTGATTTTATAGAGTAGATACTCCAATTTTGTGAATTAATGTTGAATCCAACTCAGTTTCAGGCCAAAGAAGAGAAGGTTCAAGTAGCTGATGCCTCACTCAGCGAGTGGCATCCGCTTAGCAAGGCATACAACTCACTTAGCGGATGGGGAAACCCTAGAAGAGGATAAGCCAGAGATGTGCTCGCTCAGCGTGTAGCCAGCCTGCCTAGCGAGGACGTTGTCACTTATCGCGCTCAACGCGCCTAGTCTCGCCAAGCCAAAATTCACTTACTCTTGCTTAGCTAGCCAGCTCGCCCAGTCGAGCAACATTGTTCGCCCTAGAGGAAGTAGAAGAAACACAAGGAGAGTAGCAAAGAGAGCTTAGTCCAGAAAAAAGAGAAATTTAGGGTTTAGAGGTTGTAGGAAACATCCTCAACCATCTTCTTCCATTTCTTTCACCAAAAATAGTTCCTTTCTTGCATTTTGAGTTTTAGCTTGTAATGGAAGGCTAAGCCTCTTTGTTGGGGAGCTCTACTGAACAATCTTGATGTAACACTCTCACTATCTATTTCATGTTGTTTTTACCTGTTCATTGCTTCTATCTATGCTTATTTTACATGCTTGTGGCTTGATCACCCATTTGTATGTGTAGTTAGGATTTTTAGCATTGGGAAATGCTTTAAACCCTTAGAACTTGGTAGAGCATACTAGAAGTCTTTATGTTTAGGAACGGAGTGCAATGATCTAGTCCATATTATGCTGTAGGATTAATGCAACTCTTTTAGACTAAGTTTGTTGAGGGATCAAGGACAAAGTTTAAAGAGAGTTAGGCTCATTCACTAGAGGGATCTTGGTTTGAGTAGTTTCTCAGCATAAGAACACTAGGATAACGTTAAATAGAGAAAAATACTTATTAAACATCAAGAGAAATTCAGTAGAATGACCCAACGCTTTTAACTTGATAAGTCTCATCTTCATAGCTTTAGATATTTTGTTTATGTTCAAATAGGTTTTCTAGTATATAACTCAATATTTACCTTGCTTTTAATCCATACAAATGTTTGCATACTGAATGTACATGGTTTGAGAGAAACAAATTCCCTGAGGATACGATACTCGGTCTTACCATTTTATACTACTTGTGCGAATCAGTACACTTGCCGACCGTCCCAATATGGCCCAAGACCTAAAGATTCTGGGAAAGGTATGGGGAGACCTAGCAGATAAACAAGAATCTGATCCCACTTTGTTGGAAGTAGAAAGTTCGACCACTAATGATGTGTCCTTCCAAATGCAAATTTCATGTCGAAAGCTAGCAGGGCAGACTCCCTCTCTGTATCTTTTTTATATGAAGATTTTCTTTTTGGATTGTAAAAGGGAGTGTTAGCTCTGATACCTTTCTTGTTCTTAGCTTTATGTTCTTATCCTATTTATAATTACTATGGGTATTGGCTTTAGTCCCCCCATATTTTAACTTTTTTTAAATAAATTAGGAGCTTGTGGTAGGGGATCTTTATCTCACTTGGTGTCAACCTAGTTGGAATCATATGTGATATTTTGATGCTTATAAGCCTCCAATTAGGAAATTTATTTTGTTTATTGAATTCTAGATACATTTGTTCGTGTATTCTTGTCATTCGTAGCCTATCTTTTGAATTTTGAGTCTAATTCATGCATGTTACTTAGTTCATAACATGTTCTAAATCAATTCCTAGAAGTAGTCTTGTTGTTGAAGTCTTTTTATTGTTTTCTAAGTTTCCTACATGATGCCTTTGATGAAGTTGAGTTGTGGTGCTGAGTTATGGCTGGATTTGTGAATCAAAATAAGTCTTAAGCTCTCTTGAATTGTTTTATTCAAGATAATTGAGCATAAGCAAACACGAATTGTAACTATCCAAACCTTAAGCAACATAAACACTACTCTTGATTTCTAGGTTGAAATCGCTGGTGCTGGCAGCTTGAACATACGAACTTGTATAAATTACTGGGAATCGGTCACTACGTTTTTTGAGCTGAAATTTTTAATGAAGTTTATCGACATCAGGACCAAAATTATGATGAAAGAACCAAGCGATTTGGATTAAAGGAAAAATAAGAAAAATCACACAAGTTGGCTAAAAAAATCAGTGTCCAGGAAAAAAAAAGTGAAAGGGAAGTGTGCTTGTTGTTTTGGCTCAAAATTTGTTCTATAATTGGTGCCTATTTTATACCAATCCTAGTTCTTAAATTTCAATTGAAAATTACTGTGAATACAAGTTCCAAAACTAGAGGTTTCTTGAGTCTTTTTTTTAGTTTTTTTTACTCTACTCTAGAGCCATTCTAAGTTTCTCTTTGAGTCCTAGCTTGCTTTTATGTGCTTTTCATTGCTTTAATTGTTGAATAATCCTTCAAAATATTTCTTGTTAAAACTATATTGGTTTAGCTTTCATTTCATTTTTTTGGTCTTTGGTTATTGCTTGTCTCTTTGATTCCTTGTTTGTGAGTTGCCATATAGGGAATTGGAAAGGAGGATTTGTGCCATCCCTTGAAGAATTTGAGTCAAGAAGCAAGGGGAAAACCACCTTAAGAGCTATTGGACTAAGAAGCACTCCAAATTGAGTGAATCACCAAAGAGAGAACAACCACCAAAATTGAGGACCTTTTTGTAATTTTGTAATTGACAATTTACTCTCTTTCATTGCTTTCAAATTTTGTAACAAAAAGGCCTTTCATTGGAAGTAAGTTGGGAGCCTCCAATAGGTCACCCTACTTCCATTTGTGTGTAATAATGTTAGGCAATTTTTCCTTAGGATTGTGAGTGTTTTGTTGGGAACCTTAAATGTGGTCATCCAAACACTCTTAGGATTCGCCTAGTTTACATTTCTTGCTTACTTTCATAGCTTATTTCCTTTACCTTTCATTGTCAAACCGCCTACATAGCTTACATTTTACCAATTAGTTTTTACCTTATCTTTCACACCTCTTTTAGTGTTTATTTTGGCTAGTTTCAACCATAGTTTCTTTTACCTTTTGTTTTCAAACCCCCACCAACAAGAAAGAACCATAACTTAGGAACCAACATGAGTCTTCATTCTTCATCTAGTGTTAATGGTGAGGGTTCTACTCCTAAGGACCTCTTGTATAAGATATTAGATGAGTTGAGATCCCTTAAGTTGTGGAAAGAAAAACAAGAGAGAAAAGAAAAAGGTAAAAAAAGAGTGGAAGAAATAAGTCAAGATGAAAGAGACAAAATAAGAGAGAAAGAAAGAAGGAAAATACTAAAAGAGTTAAGAAAAGAAAAACATGTCTCCTATAGTAGTCATAACTCTTGCAAGAGCCTAAGTGAAGAACTTCATGACTTTTATGAAGGAAGGCATAGGTCACATCTTAGACCTTACTCCCATAGGAGAGAAAAGGAAAGAAATCCTCAAGAGGCTAACATTAACCTCCCATACTTCCATGGGAAGGATAATGTAGAGGCTAACTCAGATTGGGAAATAAGGGTAGAGCAACAACTTAAAAGGAAGTCGACTTCAAAATCTTATGACTCTCACTCTTATCCAAAGAAAGACCAAGGTCAAGGCATCTTAGGGGTGACACCTTCTAAGCTCAAAGATGATAAGGGGAAGACAATAGAAAAGCAACCCCTTAAGGTTAGTATGCAAGAGAAGACTAGCTCCATGAAGTTCTTTAAATGTCTTGGAAGAGGACACATTACTTCTCAATGCCCCACCAAGAAAACCATGATTATGAGGGGCCAAGACATTTATAGTAGCCAAGATGAGGCTACTACTTCACCTTCCTCTAGTGAAAGTGAAGAAGCAAAAGGGGAAGAATCTAGTGAAGAGATCTACCCCCCAGAAGAAGGACAACCTTTTATAGTTAAGGAGAAGTGTAAGGAGGTATGTGTCTCCGCCAAGAGGTTAGCTAAGAAGGAAAGACATTTTGAAATAAAGACAAATATTAAAGAAATTTACCCTCTTAGACAACCTCCACATTTTCTCCTTTGTAAAAATACACTTGTTAGCATTGCCACACCTCTTAGGCTTGAGTTTATTCCTCAAGTAAAGGAGTTGTTGGATGAGGGTTTGGTTCGCAAGAGCTTAAATCCTTGTGCTTTGTTGGTGCCCAAAATAGGTATTATTAGGCACCAAATCCCTAAAATATGGACTCGTGCACCCAACATCTTCATGATTTGTGTACATAGGGACTCATTAGGTAGGTTTGTTCTTATTTTTAATTTCAATACAAACTTAGGTACTCATATGGGACACCTTAGTTTTCTCATTCTTTTTGGTAGGAATAATCAACATGAAAATACAGAAAAAAGTATGTTTTATTACATTACTTTTCTTAATTTTTTAAATAGTGATCAAGGGGTTCCTTTGAACCCTAAGAGAATAAAGGTCATTCCTGAGTGGCCCACTCCACCAAGTATAAGAAAAATTTGGGGCTTCCATGACTTAACAAACTTTTACAAAAGGTTTGTCAGGATCCACTTCTATCCCCTTCTGACTCACGATGAAGCCAAGTAGCTTTCCTGACTTGACCTTGAAAGTGCACTTGGCGGGGTTCAATCTTAGTTGGTACTTACACAGTCGTTCAAACAACTTTCGCAAGTTGACGAGGTGTTCCTCCTCAATCCTAGATTTGGCTATCATATTATCCACATAGACTTCAATCTCCTTATGCATCATATCATGGAATAATGCCACCATAGCCCTTTGATAGGTTGCCCTGGCATTCTTGAGCCCAAAGGACATCACCTTATAACAGAATGTTCCCCACAAGGTGACAAATGTAGTCTTCTCCATGTCCTTTGGCACCATCTTTATTTGATTGTAACCTGAGAACTCGTCCATGAAAGAAAACAAAGCGAAATTGGTTGTGTTATCTACAAGGACATCTATGTGTGGCAACGGAAAGTTATCCTTTGGACTGGCTCGGTTTAGGTCTCGATAGTCCAGACACATTCATACCTTCCCATTCTTTTTAGGGACTGGCACGATGTTCGCCACCCATTCAAGATATCGAGCCACTGCTAGGAAGCCAGCGTCGAACTTCTTTTTCACTTCTTCTTTGATTTTTAAGAACATCTCGGGCTTCATCCTCCGCAGCTTTTGCTTGACCGAGGAACACTTGGGATTTAGAGGTAACCGATGTTGCACAATGTCGGGGTTCAAACCGGGCATATCTTGGTATGACCAAGCAAAGACATCTTGGTAGTTTCATAGCAAAACCACCAACTCATCTCGGACCAGTGTGGTCATGCCCATACCGACCTTTACCTTTTTCTTTTCCTCGCCAACACCCAAGTTTATGATTTCCGTCTCTTCATGGTGTGGCTTCATTTCTCAGTTTTCCTAAGCGACTATCCTTTCTAGCTTTGGGGAAAACTAAGGTTACAAATGGATGAGGATGTCTCCTCCACCCCTAGAACCCTAAAATCACTCCTAAAACCTAAACTCTCTTGAAGGTTAGAGCTTTGCTCTGTTTTTCTTCTCTTTGGGTGTGTCTCTTCATTTCCTCTCGTGTCATCTCTCAATTTTATGCCAACTTCAGTGTTTTAAAGGCTCTTAGATGTTTCATATTCTGAAGGCTCGCTTAGCGCCATTTGCTTGCTAAGTGCGAGTTAGTGAATTTTGGCTTAGCGAGTTGGGCGCGTTAAGCGCGAGAAGGGACAAACGACTCGCTGAGCGAGCTGACAGCACGCTAAGCGCAGACATCTAAGATAGATCCTCTTTTAGGATTTCCCCACGTGCTAAGCAGGCTGAGTGCCTCGCTTAGCGGATGTCACTCGCTAAGCGCATATGCCTCGCTTAGCGAGACACCAACTGCTAGACCTTCTCTTCATTTGGCCTGAAACTGAAGTTGATTCACATTAATTCACAAAAATGGGAGTATCTTCTGAGCAAAATCAAACTAACCATGAAAATATGTACAAATCCTACAAAAAGAACCATAAATTGAGGGAAAGATGCTAATTTCATATAACTATTCAATACAAAAGTTAGTCGTAAATGACGACTAACATTGGCCCGGATCTTCTGCTGTTTGTGTTGGCAGGGGGGACATAGTCAAACTTCCCCCTTTTTAGGCCTACCTCTATCCTTTCACTCACGAATACTAGATCCATAAAGCTAGAGGGCATGTAGCCTACCAACTTCTCGTAGTAGAACACTGGTAGAGTGTCTACTATCATAGTGATCATTTCTTTTTCCACCATAGGAGGTGCCACTTGAGCCACTGAATCCCTCCATCTTTGGGCGTACTCCTTGAACGATTCGTGTTCCCGTTTGCTCATGTTCTATAGTTGGGTCCTATCGGGAGCCATGTCAGTGTTATATTGATATTGCCTTATGAAGGCAGTAATCAAGTCTTTCCACGAGCGGACGCGAGATGCTTCCAAGTTGGTGTACCAAATGACTACGACTCCAGCCAAGCTATCTTGGAAGAAGTGCATGAGCAATTTCTCATCCCTCGAGTGCACCCCCATCTTCCGACAATACATCTTCGAATGATTTTTGGGGCAAGTCGTCCCCTTGTACCTGTCAAAATAAGGTACCTTGAATTTGGGATGGATGACGACATCCAATACCAAGCATAAGTAGGTCATATCGGCAAAGGGATAATCGCCAAACCATTCAACCACTCCCAATCTTCCTTCCACTGCCAGAGGTGGCCCCTTACGGAGAAGAGTAGTGGTTGCATCGGGCGGGGTTGAAAGACTCCTATGATATTAGGCTAAGGCAAGGCATTAGGTGCCTATCCCTTAGTGGTGAAAAGGGGGTATGAGTTGACGTCCCCTTGGGCATGCTCCCGAGGCTCTTTGTGGGCGCCCGCTACAGGCTGGGGAGGCTACCCTTCGAAGGTAAAGGGAATAGCATGGTCTGCATTCTTGTTCACGGTAGGTGGTGTGAAATTCGAGGGAAGGCCATAGGGGTAAGCATGTTTGTTATACCTCCGACGTGGGCTGTTGGTATTCCTTAATATGTCTCCTCCTCATCCCACCATATCCGGGGCGAGTTGATGTGCTAGATTTGCTGTAGACGGAAGAGCCGGATCCACCTCAGTGGCGATGCTAGCGGCGGCAGCCATGGCTGCATTACTTTCTATTAATCTTATCATGCTTAACATGGTTTCCATCATGGAAGCCATTTGATATTTTAGAGTCAACATGTCGGCCTTCATCTGTTCCTGCACTTCCTCTACTTCACCCATGGCTCTAGATTTAGAACGGGTTCGATAGGGGTGCTTTGTAGTGCGCTTAGTTATGGTGTTACTCCCTAAAGGAACAAAATGCGGTGAGTACTGCGACAAAGAATTTAAACATGAATGCATGCTAAAGATAAGTTGCCAAAGCATTGGATTCACACAGAGTTTTTAAGTAAACACATAGGATTAAATCAACCTCATTTTATTAAGTGAACCAAAAGGGTTTATCTAGCCAAAGTCAAAGTGACAATACAATTGCCTTAGCGGCTCCTAATTATATGGGCCATCAGATCAATCATGTGTTGACAATAATTGAGGAGCCCGTGGATTTCCTCGGGGGTCGAGTACACATCCAACATTGCCTTGGCCTTGGCTAGCAGTCGGGGAAGATCTTGACTCCCATTCAAAGTAAAGGCGAATCTGTCCATCCACATCATTGCTTCTTTGTGCAATGAATCGATCACCTTTTCCCTTGCTTCCCTTTCAACTTGCAAGACTGATACCTTGGCATACTCGTCCTCTAGCTTTTTCTCATGAGTTGCTGCTAGGTCTAGCTTTTCTCTGTTCTCGTCGATGATGGCCTACATATTCCCTTCGGTCTTGCTCAACTGCTGGGACAAGCTTCTTTTTGACCTATGGCAAGCTTTTAACTCGTCTTTCAAAATCATGCCTTCGACCCACGACTGATCCCTTTCGGCTCTTCATAGCTTAAGCTTGTTGTTGCTGCCCCATAAAGCTCCTTGGAACTTGTTCCGACCGTGTTCTTCCTTTCGGGTCCTCTTGGTTTCTCATTCCAAGACTTTGGTGGTGGCCGACGTCTCTTAGTTCATCATACTCTTTTCGGACTTTGATGGTCATTGACTTGAACTTCTCTTTGACTGCTCGGGGTCTTTCAAGCTCCGCCTTTAGGGCTTGTACCTCCTCACTTTCTTCAGGAGCTTCAGCCTCTTCCTTTCTTGCAGCCTTTACCTTTGGGAGCCAATCCAACCCTTGTGTCTGGACTCTCAGCCACTTATGATAGCTGCCGATGACCCCATTACTGCTTCCCCTAAGCTCTTTATTGTTCCTTTGCACTGTATTCCATGCCTTGCTAAACATTGCGAAACCTTACAGATCGCGGAGTAATTGGCTTTAAGCAGCTCAACGTGACCGGCAAAAATCCCCATGTCGACAACAATTGTCCCCGGACGAAATTAGGGTATGACACCACCATGGAGCTTGGCCTCATATACGACACATCAAATGGAAATTTATCCAATGTCGTTTTGGGCATGACGTTGAGAGAACACCCATTGCCAATGAGTACCTTGGCCACTATGTGGTCCATGCACTTGACGGATACGTGCAAAGCCTTGTTGTGTCCCCTGCCCTCAACTGGCATCTCCTCACTAGCAAATTCAGGTAATTGTTTGTGGTGATGTTATTGACTATTCCCCTGAAACCCTCCACCGATATGTCTTGCGCCACATGGGCCTCATTCATGATTTTTACCAACAATGTTCGATAAGGATCAAAATGCATGAGCAGTCCTAATAGAGAGATCTTGGTTGGCGTCTTGTTCAATTGCTCAATTACCATGAATTCACTATGCTGAATGATTCTTAGAAATTCGGTTGCCTCCTCAACCGATATCTCTCTCTTGCTAAGGTCATCCCCTTCCTCTGCCAACTTTTCGATAGGGGCCTTGTTATCGGCGGTCAGGCTCGTCTTCTCCCTCTCGCCCATATCTGCCTTTGCCTTCCCCTTGTCTTTCGACCTTGCCGATAGTTTAGGAGGAGCGAAAATACGTCCACTACGAGTCATGCCACTCGTACCAGAAATATTCATGATCTTAGCAGCCGGCATACTAGTCCCAACATGCATGACGGACGCGTCCTACCTTCTGTCAGATCCCTGCATGTCATACCTCCAAGGTACTGCCTTGTCACTCTTATAAGGGAAGGGTGTTGGCATCTTTGCTGCAGAGGGCTGGAAACCTCGAGGTATCTGAGTGGTAATATCTCTCATGAAATGAATTAGCAAAGGCTTAGGATTACTTGGGCTTCAGTCACTCGACTGCATAAATACCTCCCCTTCCTCTTTGTTTGCATTGTGGATTTCAATTTGACCCATACTTATGAGTCCCTACAGCAACTCCTTAGCTATTGGTCACCTTTCTACATCATGCAACGCCCTTGGATGCATCAAGCACGAACCTGCCTTATTATCGTCACATTCAATCTCCACTAGGTGTGCTTAGGTGTCATGAGGCATGTAAAGCATGAAGGGCATGCACAAAGTGTGACTATGTGATATGACAATGGGGTGTAGCAAGAAAATGCTCACCTCCCCCTCTAAAATTAAATTGGATTGGGCTTCTCCCAATTCAGTTAAATTTATTTCCCAACACACACATCAAATATTCACTTAATGCATGTGAAATTACAAAACTACCCCTAATACAAAAACTAGTCTAGGTGCCCTAAAATACAAGGGCTAAAAAATCCTACATTTTTAGGATACCCTACCTACATTATGAAGCCCTAAATACAAGGCCTAAAAATAATGAAACCTTAATCTAATATGTACAAAGATAAGTGGGCTCATACTTAGCCCATGGGCCCAAAATCTACCCTAAGGCTCATGAGAACCCAATGGCCTTCTCTTGCATCTCTGGCCCAATCTTCTTGGAGTCTTCTATCCAATGCCCTTGGGGGTAGGATTGCATCACTTCCCAAGCTGTCTAAACGGAAAATTCAAGATTCAATACAATGATTAATGCAAATTGTCCGCAAGAATCATTCTATTCAATCTCAAATGGGAATCTAAGGTTCACTCATGATACAAAAAAAAACTTGTATATAAAGCATTGGTCATTAATCATAGACAACAATGTAGAAAAGCATTGGTAACAAAAATGAGCATCAAAAGTTTATGAAAAACTTCCTTACCTGTGATGATGATCAGTATAATGTCCAACAACAAATGTCGTGATCACAATGCAAACAAGAACACAAATAGTGCCTACAAATTAAATATTGAATGCTAAGTGAGATATAAGACAAACTTGGATATTAAGTAAGACTTTACATGAAATGAACAATGACCCATGACTTTATATTTGAATGCTTCCATGTAACTACATTCAAGATTTTATATTATATATGCTAATGAAATAGATTAAAAACAAAACACAACCACACATAGAAAGAGATATAACAAATGAATAATACTTCAACTCATATGGGTATATCTGTATTTGGTCTCTTGGCTAGGCATCTCCTTCCATTAGTGTTTTTGCAGGAAGTAGGAAGTCAACAGTTATCAGTTTAATTGAAAGATTCTACGATCCACAGCCTGGTGAAGTTCTTATTCATGGAACTAATGTGAAACAGTTTCAGCTTAGATGGATCAAAGGAAAAAATTGTCCTTGTCAGCCAGGAGCCAGTGTTGTTTGCATCTAGCATTAAGGATAATATTGCTTAAAGACATAACAAAATAGACCAAGCATGTACACACAACCAAAGATAAATAAGAAGTGTACTTAAAGGGCTTTAGGTGCCTTACACATATTTGAGTCTAGTAGTGGAATCAATACCAATTTCTGACCAAGAACCAATGAATTAGTTTCCAAAACAAATTCATCTTATTAGAGACCCATAAAGCAGTCAACAAGAAGAAAAGCAAGTGATCAAACCACTACTACAAAACAAGTCTCAGCCTAGCAAAACAAATTCATCTTATTTGAGACCCATAAAGCAATCAACAAGAGGAAAAGCAAGTGATTGAGTGTATAAACAAAGGAAAAATAAGGAAAATATGGGATCTGTTATCCTATTGTTAGTATCCGAATATGAATTTTCTTTTTCTCTTTTCTTATTTTTTTCTTTTGATGACTTCTATGATTAGGCATTAACAAAAATTCTTGGGATCACTTCACAAACAAAAATATGCATAAAAATCAATCATTGGAACTATCTTAACTTGTAGGCCAAAATACTGAAATTATGTTGGATTAAAAGAAGGAGTTGATAAAAGAATCCTAACTAAACAGGGAAAGAAGAGCATAAGAAAACAAATGAAATGGCACTTAAACCAAATAATGATGAACTTATCATCCAAAAACACGCATAAAGGGAGAGAGGGGTGAGGAAGTGAGATTCTAGTATGACAATCTGCCTCTACACCAAAACAAACCAAGTAGGCAAGTATCATAATTTACATATCAATAGCATAGAACTGACATAATAGTCTCCAGTAAAAATGTTTAACCATTTAGAGTAACAATGGTATGTGAAAGAGATAGAACGACCAATATTAATATAAACTGCAATAATAGGCATGAACTCTTAAATTTTACAAGTCCAAGCAGCACTTAAATATGGGGGACTAAATTAATAATTATCAAGCAAAAAAGAAAAAAGAAATGAGAAAAAAGAGCGTGAGGGAGAATAATACAAAAAAGGCAACTAACTCATCAAGTGCAATAAAATAAAACAACACGACGCAAGGAAGTTGCAGCAAAAGCTAATAAAACCAAATTAAAAAAATGGATAAGACAATGATGAGTCTGCATTAACCTCCATCTCATCCACTGATAAAAGGATTCGGAAAAGGAAACTATACATACATACACATACACCTTTCATTACCCACCCACACCATCATCACCCTGTAAAGTAACTATTGGTTACCCACAATTAAATTTCCCCCTCTGCCTTTACCAAGTACCAAACTATCTTCAATTCAATCCCCTTGTCTTGCTGGCCTTTATGGGTCATCTTCTCGTGTGACCAAACCACTACTACAAAACAAGTCTCAGCCTAGCAAAAGTGTCACTACTAGAAAATGAGATTTTTACATCGGTTATTTAAGACTTTCAACATCGGTTATTAACCGAAGTTGAAAGAATATTGTTAACATCAGTTTTTCAAAACCGATGTTAACTGTCACTAACAACATTGATTTTTTTAAAAACCGGTTTTTTAAAAAATCGATGTTGTTTTAGAACTTTTTTTAATATGCTGTTTGTTTTTTCAATAAATCCAAAATTAACCTAGAAATTTGAAAACCAGGCCACACAACATATAATTTTCATTCTGTTTTGAAACAACTTTTACCAGAAATTCCATGAGAATTTTACTAATTACTATGAATTAAAAGCATATTTAATGTTGAGACATGAATTGTAAAAAATGTAAAGTAAGTAAATATAAACTACAATTACAAAATTGCCTAAACATCCTAAGTTTCATTTTTAACTTTCAAATAGTACTTTACCCACTGGATGTGAAGCGCCTTCAATCTCTCTGGTTCCAATGGTCTAGCATCAGTGAAATACTGCATGATATAATAAAACATAAGTTAATAATATAATAGCAATCATAAAAAAAATGAAATTTGGTGAATTAAAAATTACCATTTCCCAATTATTCTTGAAATTTCCTAAGATTATAGTTGACATCCCGTGCATGACGTAATACTCACACTCAGTGCTTCCTTTTTGTCTATTACACTAAATACATTATGAAATTTAGATATTCAACGTTAAGTACAAATTAGTCTACACAGTACTAAAATATAAGTAGAAGCATATTGTTTAAATGACTTACTTTAACAACAATCCACCTAACAGTAAGCTTGGATTTACTTTGTTGAGTATCATCAAGTCTTTTCAAAGCACTGTTGAATACAAACATTGATGCTTATTGTACAGCTAAAATTTTGATATTCCTGACTAATGCTAATGCAAATGTATTGAAAAACAACATTGACCTGTTAATTATGCCTTTGAGGTAGTTGTCTGGCCTATTATGCAACAAACAAAATCAGATGACAACATTTTCATTAGGCAAAATGACGATCATTTGCCAATGTGCACTATAGTGGAGACCAATATAGGTTATTATACTATTTTACATTATTTAAATTCATTTGTTCAGTTTAAGTTACCCATTCATGTAAGCTCCTAGGTACACATCTCGTTGAACTTTGCATCCAGTTCTTAATGTAACTTTCTGATTCAAATTGTGATTGGCCAGATCTCTGGATAGATTGTGGCTTGAGGAATTCATACAAATTGGCATTCCCCGCTTGCATACTTGTCTCAGTTATATGCCTATTGTTGTTAACATAAAGTGAATTATGTATGAAGGCAAAACGATAAGTTAGGTAATTAACAATAATGAAAATTGACTTACAGAATCCACAACTGTATAATAGAGATGCTGAGAAAAAAATGCCTATTTGTCATTTTATCCAATTTATTAACCTTAATAAAGAATATATACCCACTTTCATAATTCCTATTTGAAGCCAAGTTAATATCACGTGCTAGAATCGAAATCAACATGTCCAAGCTAAAAAAAAATGCATTAGTTTGCTTTGTTACACTATTTCTTTTTTTTTTTGGAAAAGCATGTCCAAACAATTAACTACATTAATTGAATAATATAATATGACTTAAATGAAAAGATATATGAAAACTTTTTCCTGGTATATATTTTCTACTATTTTCTAATGGCCTCGTAGCCTAATTAATCCCAATTTGTTACAAAATAATTAATTAAGGGATCAATTTATATTTTTAAGGGATTATTTTACATTTTTTAACAAATAGGGACCAAATTGTAACCTACAATAAAGTTAAGGAACTATGTGACTAATTTAATAATTTTTATTGTTTTATTTTAATTTCTAATATTGTTGTTTTAATTAATCTCTACAAATTAAAATGTAAATTTTTTTAATAGATTCTTTCTATAATATTGATTTTTTTGCTTCATTTTAATTTTCTATTATTTAGACCATCAAATTTATATTTTAATCTTTGTTATTCATGTAGAATCCCGACGTTAGGGATTAACATAAAAAAATACATATCAAAACAGAAAAAAAGCAATTATATGTTATATAAATAAATAAAAGTAAACCAAGCACTATTTACGAAGAAAAAATGTATCAAAAAGAGATCAAAGAAAAATGTCTTAATGAGCCGCATACTCTGGCTAGCTTGTGGCGCTTTAATTCCTACTCTAAAAGAACTTCTATGCTCTTCTACTAATTATATATGATCCAACTAAAAATAAAAATGTCTTAATATAATGTAGTTTGAGAGTTAAATTCAATAACAATTAACAAGAAAGTAAATTCAATAACTTTTTTTTGGTCAACACAAATTCAACAACTTAACATGATTTGATGTTAAAAAAAACACTTAACATGATTATTCTAAACCCTAAATGAGGTGTCAAAGCTTCAGAAATCACAATGATAAAGTCCAAAGTTTGAACAGTAGGCCAGAGCCCAAAGGTCGTGATTACAAAAGAGATGGTTTTCCAAACCAGGGACATAATTGTACTTGCGCCTGTAAGATATTTTCTTTGAACAAACAAAAGTCAGATATTTAAGAAGCTAGCCATTGAAATATCAACGCCTCCCTTCCCATTCTAAAATAATCAGACCATGTTATTAATAGTATAAAAACAAACAAACAAATCTTTAATTTAATTTTCGTCATCGTCCAATTCTTATTCTTATTCATTATCTATCCTTTTCATTTAATTTTTTAGATAGATTGGCATATGTACAAAATACGCGAGTTAGACATTCCTTAAAAAAAAAAAAAAAAGAGCAATGGACTTGTCTGATAATAATTTAATACATGTTCTATTAATAAATGCAAATGAATAAGAACACACCCACTAAAATCAGAACTTATTTAAGGAATTCACAACTAAAATGGACTTAAAAGTAAAGTTAATCGAAAAACAATAACCCAAAAGAGAAAAAGGCATGCTTAGAACACAAATGTAGAGATTCAAATAACTTACTCTCAGCATCGAATTTCAGAACTATGCGACTATGCTAAGTGCGAAGAGAGAGGTGTTATTCGCGTTCACGATCACAGTTTCAGAAAGCAGTGTTCTTCAGGGTTCAGCGAATGAGTGAAGGGTGTTTCTCCTATTTCATTTTATGTGTTTTTCTTTCCCTAGTTCTCACCACTAAAATGATGCCGTTTTGGTGTCTGATTTTTTGCTTATGAGGATGGGCCATTACAGGCATTACTCAATGAATTGTGCATTTGTGCTATTTTCCTTTCTTTTTCTTGTCTTTTTATTAAACATAAAAAATAGTAATACTTTTAGTTTCTTTACTTTAAATTACACATTGATGATATTAAACTTCCATATTGTGAAACATTTATCTATTTTTAAAACTTTATAGATTTGGTCCTATTGATAATTGTTTTTACCTAAAACTATTAAATAAATATGTTTTCTTATACAAACATTTTGGTTTTTCTTTATAGATTTAAAATATAAAATAACATTAAATGTTTATCAATTTAAAATTTAGTTGGATGAAACATTAATGACCAATATCTACTCTTACATACATAGGAGTTTAGAAAGAAATGCAAAATAACACTTAATTTTTTTATTATTAAAAGTTAAAATCTAATGTTAAGATATAATTTTAATGTTTTTATAGTTATTTAAAAATCATATTTTAAAATATATTTCATTAGAAAAATGAAAAAAAACTAAAATCATAATTCAACATACTATTTCAGTTTTTAGAAGAAAAAAAATATTTTAAGCAAATAAAAAGCAAAATCGTATTTAGATATATGATTTCTTTATTATGAAATTGTATACCATAGTATAACTTAATTACTTTTGTAATTTTAAAAAAAACACCGTTTATGATCATTTTATTTTAAATTTATCCATTTCCCTAATTAATCTGAAGTCTGAACAATGTTACCGCATGGTTAGAATGATTTTGGCTCATTAGGAATTTACTAAAGCATAACTTATCCTTTTTTTCATTTTCATATAATAAATAAATATAAAATATGAAAGGAGGCTACACTTAGAGGGGTTAGTTAGCATATGTTTTAAAAAATGTTTTTATGGAAAATTTATTTATTTATCATTGAAATAAATTATTTAAATAAATAAAATATTATAACTAAGTTACAAATTTTATATTTTTCAATAAAATAAAAAATTTAATAAATAATCATAATAATTATTTATGCATATTAAAATTAAAATCAAAACATATTTACATCAATAAAAAATATAGTTTTTTTAAAATAATAAATTATATATATATATATATATATATATATATATATATATATATATTTATTTATTCTACAGTTAGTTACATCCATACGTAAAAGTAGTCGTATGTATAAGTTTGTAGAGATTTTAAAATATAATGATGATTTAATATTTATTTATTGAATGGTGACAAATATCTCATATAATATACATTTTAAATCTTTATTAGACATTTTGATAATAAATAATATATACATTGTTTGTATAAATGTTTTTGTATGATAATTTTTTATAATAATTAAATAAAATATATTAATAATAAATTTTAATTGTTTGACGATATAATTGTTTTTACCAACATTCTATAAAAATTCTATAAAAGTTAAACTCTACTATTAGAAATAGTTTTTTTTTTTAATTTTCAAATGAACTAGTATGGAATAATTAATATAAATGTGTGTTATATTTAAATGATAATCATGAAATAATAAAATTAAAATTACAGAATTTATTTTAAAAATTTAGTTTAATTTTTAAATGCTTATCTTTTGAATTTGTTATTGTTTATTAATTATTATATATTTTTTAATTAAAATATAATTAATAACTCAATATATGATTTTTAAAAAAATATATAAATAATTGAAAAAAGAGTTTATATTAACATCAGTTATTTTAAAACCGATGTTATAAGTGCTTAACGACATCGATTTTAATATAATCGATGTTAAAATCGCACGAAATCGAGCTTTTAACATCGGTTATTTGAAAACCGATGTCGTTAAGCACTTACAACATCGGTTTTGAAATATCCAATGTTAAAATCTCACTAAATCGAGCTGTTAACATCGGTTATTTGAAAACCGATGTTGTAAGTGTTGAACGACATCGGTTTTCAAATAACTGATGTTAATAGGACACTGTTAAAACTTATTTTTTTAGTAGTGTGTCAACTAGTCCCAAACTAGCTCCTAGCACAAGTAGAAGAACTACCTCACTAGTCATTACTTGTATCAACCATCATTTCCTCCTATAGTCCTCACCTTCTCTCTCACACTATTCAAACATCACCATAGTTTAGCACTTGAGTTATTATATCAACTACGAATGTCCACAAATTGAGAAGGAAAAAAAAAGCAAAAGATGGAAGTTGTTAAGTTGGTGTCTCGTGATCCAAGTGAGAGACCAGACACAACTTAACTGTTGTTAAGCTATTAAGTTGGTACTAGCAACTTGCCTCCTATAATACATATGACCCCGCACCTGAAAATCCATTTTTTTGTATACACTTTAGCAGCCACATAAATAGCAGTTTCTCAATGATACTAACACACAACAATTACCTCACATTGGTTTAAATGTTTGTGTTTACCTAATTATATCTAAAGCACTTAAAAAAAGAAAACTACAAGGAAGAAGAAGTGAACCGAAACCCCCCAATTACATATTACATATACATAACAAGTGCTTATGCTTGACCAACGTGTGGATAAAATAAAAACAAGAAGCTAAAACTCAACCATGCGAGGTGAGCCAAACTCAGCCATGGTATTGAATACAAAAAGATGCAGAGTTGCGAAAAATAAGGTTGCAGCAAAATACTTGGGTACAGTGGTGAGGTGTCACAGTTGCTACAAAGAGAGATAGAGTCACGAAGACGAAGCTTAGGCGAGAAAAATAGGGCTCACGTTCTAATATTTTTAAATGTAGCTTCGATATTGGTTTTCAATACAAAACTGATGTTAACCAAGCGATGTAAACGTTAACATCACTTTTATGGAAAAAACTGATGCTAACTTATTAAACGTTAACATCAGTTTTGCAGAAAATTGATGTTAACAAACTGACGTTAACATCGGTTTTTTATAATAAAAAAAAACAATGTTAACGAAGTCATGTTAACATTAGTTTTTCAAAAACCAATGTTAATGTAAGTTTGTTAAGATCGGTTTTCTACAAAACCGATGTCAACTAATGCACATTATTTACAATTATGTCATCGCGTTTATGTTAACATTAGTTTTAATTTATCAAAAACCAATGTTAACCTGACGATGTTAAATCTATATTTTCTATTAGTGTTAGCCAAAATTAACTCAAATTTAGCAATTATCAACTCCCCCAAATTAAAACCTTTGCATGTCCTCAAGCAAAAGACAAGTTTTGAATGTACGAACACATGAGATAACTACGAATCCTTTCAAACCTTTCAATGACTGATCCTGAGTTTGCATTTGTCTTGCTCTTGTGATGGAAGTATGAAAGAACACACATGGAGATGAAAAAGGTTAGCAAGTAAAAAATTCATCAAGACAGAATTATCACACTTCATTCCTCAAAAGGCTAGTGTTTCTCTTAGCGCACAAGTATCTTGGCTAAGAATATTTTTAAATTCAATAATTGAACTAATGTTCCCAACTTTGCACTTCTTCTTAGTTAAGGTAATCATACATGTTCAACAAGTGGCCTCAATAACTTAAGAGGGGGTGAATTAAGTCTTAAAATTTTCCAACTAACAAGTTTTAAACCCTTTTTTTAAATGATATGTGATAGATATAAAATGTAGAAGAAGAAGCATCAATCAATTTAACAATATTCTTTAAATGTGCAAGACAAAACAAGTTGCAATAAAATAAACGAGATAAGAGAAGAGAGAATTGCAAACTCGATTTATACTGATTCGACCACTCCTGTGCCTATGTCCAGTCCTCAAGTAACCCACTTGTGATTTTCCACTATCCTTGTAAATCCTTTATAATCTTTGAACACACCTTGGGATCTCTCACCCTTGTGTTCAAGTTTCTCAGACGCCAAGAGACAAACAATCTCTTTATTACAACTGAGTTTTCAAAAGATGAACAGATTGATTTCTCTCTTTTAGAGAAGATGATACAATTTGAAGTTCCTAGAAGAATTCTCAATAATTTGAAAGAGTTTGGCCAAATGATGCTTAGAGAGATTTTTGAAAGTGAAGTTCTCTGAGAAATCTCTCCTTTTCGAAGTTAAGACACACACACACACACACACACACATATAGGCCCATTGTGTCTGTCACTAGTGCTTAACGACATCGATTTTCAAATAACTGATGTTAACAGCTCGATTTAATGCAGTTTTAACATCAATTATTTTAAAACTGATGTTGTAAGTGCTTAACGATATTGGTTGTCAAATAACCAATGTTAACAACTCGATTTAGTGCAATTTTAACATCGGTTATTTTAAAACCGATATCGTCTAAGCACTTACAACATCGGTTTTCAAATAACCAATGCTAATATAAACTCTTTTTCTTTAATTATTTATATATTTTTTAAAAAAATCATATATTGAGTTATTAATTATATTTTAATTAAAAAATATAATAATTAATAAACAATAACAAATTCAAAAGGTAAGCATTTAAAAATTAAACTAAATTTTTAAAATAAATTCTATAATTTTAATTCTATTATTTCATGATTATCATTTAAATATAACACACATTTATATTAATTATTGGATATTAGTTCATTTGAAAATAAAAAGAAATTGTTTTTCATAGTAGAGTTTAACTTTTATAGAATTTTTATAGAATGTTGGTAAAAACAATTATATCGTCAAACAATTAAAATTTATTATTAATATATTTTATTTAATTATTATAAAAATAAAAAATTTAACATACAAAAACATTTATACATACAATGTATATATTATTTATTATCAAAATGTCTAATAAATATTCAAAAAGTATATTTTATGAGATATTTGTCACCATTCAGTAAATAATTATTAAATCTCTACTTTTATTTATGGATATAATTAATTATAGATTAAATATATATATATATATATATATATATATAATTTATTATTTTTAAAAATTATATTTTTTATTGATGTAAATTTGTTTTGATTTTAATTTTAATATGCATAAATAATTATTAAGATTATTTATTAAATTTTTTATTTTATAGAAAAATATAAAATTTGTAACTTAGTTATAATATTTTATTTATTTATATAATTTATAGACAGAGTGAATATCAATCTAAGTGGGTGAAAGAGTATTTTTTTTTATTTTTCAATTGTCATCCAACAATTGAAATAAAAAAAATGTGGAATAATTAGATATATAAATAAATAGCTTAAAAGTAAAAGCATTCAATTTTTTCCGATTAATGAAATAAAAAGTGGATCTATAGTGATTTTTAAAATGTTTAACTATTATGTAGGTTCTTAAAATTTTATCAAATTTTTAGTTACGTCTTTCAATTTTTTTAATTGAATTTCTTGTATTTTTTATTTGAATATATAACGTTGTATATATTTTTTATTAGGTGTATGCATTACGGACCTAATTAAAAAACAAAAACAAATTCAAATTCTTGAACTTAATTGGAAATATATTATGTTCTAGAAAATATTAAAAAATTGTAGAATGATTTAGGATCCTGGAAGTTAACTTAACCTATGATAAAATAAAATAAAAATTTAAATATTTTGTGCAAGTGAGTTTATTGATATGTATCAATCATTCAATTGTGCTATGGATTTTTTAAATTAGAAATTGTGCAAAATAAAATAGTTTGTTGAGGAGAAAACACACGGGCCAGGAAAGCAGCGGAGGCAAGTGTAAGTTATGGGCCTAGCCCAATCCTTGTGTGTGTGATATATGAAGATGAATATAAGCGCCAGACAAATTAGGGTTTTGTGTTTTTGCGACACTTGGGAGGAGGCACTATCGCGGAAGTCTTGGAAGGAGGCACTAGTATTGGCAACAACAACAAGTCCATCGAGATCAGAAATTACGTCGACGAGAAGAAGGTGCTCAACACTGTTGTTTTTGGTTTTCAATTTTTTTTATTTAGTTTCTGTGTCATGTGCTATTAGGAATAAATTGTGGTGTTAGGTTAAGTGATTTATTTAGTTATTACTTTTATGATTAGGTGAGGAAAGTTGAAATGCTTGATGGCGTTTCAGTTGTTAGATCTGAAAAGGTGAAAGATTAATTAATTTTGGATGGAAACAACATTGAACTTGTTTCTAGTTCATGCGCTCTTATTAACCAGGTACCTTTTTTCTCTATGCACATGTTCCCTTTTAATATTTTCTCATTTTTTCTATTGTTTTAGGCTTTAACTATTTGTTTGTTTGTTTGTTTGCTACAAAAATGCCATGTTAAGAACAAGGGTATCCGAAAGTTTCTCGATGGTATTTATGTCAGCGAGAAGGGAACAATATTGGAAGAGTAGAGGATGAAAACATTTGTGTTGATTTTTAGTTTGGAGACCCTTTTTTTTAACTTGTTGAGATAGGATTTTACAATTCGTGTTGTCAAACTTTTCCTTTTGGGATTTTTTTTAATTTTTTATTTCTATATATGCTTTGGTGTTGAATATTCTCTAGAATTAGTAATCTTTCATGCATTTCTATCTCTTATTGACTTCTTTGACAATTGGTATTCTACTTATGTGATGCCTTGTGATGAGTAGTTTTTAACTCAGTTGGTAATTGATTGAATTAATAAGTGATCAAAATAGTGTAGGCAATGATTAATCGTAGGACTCGATTCAATGTGGTTAGTATGCAGTCACAATTGAAAATTCAATTGTATATTGCGAGCTTGAGATGATAAACTCGGTCTTTCATATACATTTTTTTTAATTTCCGTGCTAGATGATGTATACGAGTTAACATCGGTTTTTTAAAAAACCGATGTTGATATGTAGATTTATAACTTTCATTTTTCATAATTCTTATTATATAGCATCGGCTATTTAAATAACCAATGTTGTATTTATTAGTTAACATCGGTTTTGATAAATCGATGTTAACGATATTACTTTCAACATCGATTAATAACTGATCACTACTACAAAAAGCGGATTTAACATCGGTGGCTTAACATCGGTTGTTAAAAAAACCGATGTTAACGTAAGCGCAGTGGCATAATTGTAAATACCGTGTATCCGCTAATATCGGTTTTGTGAAAAACCGATGTTAACGAAGTGCATTAACATCGGTTATTGGAAAAACCGATGTTAACATTGATTAGTTAACATCGGTTTCCAAATAACTGATGTTAACATAAGTTTATTAACATCGGGTTTTGAGAAAACCGATGTTAACGTTTGATAAGTTAACATCGGTTTTTTTCCAGAAAACCGATGTTAACCTTAACATCATGTTGTTAACATCGGTTTTTTAAAAAAAACCGATGTTGAACTTATATTTTAAAAAATATCGTGAGCCCTATGAAGCTCGCGCTGTCTTCTTCTCCATCTAAGCTTTCGCGCTCTCTTCTTCTTTTTCTAATCTCCGTCTACCTTGAAGGTCTCTATTCTGCATCTGAGCATCGTGTTCGTCGCACTCGAGCATTGTCACAAGTCTCTGCTTCTTCTCCTTCGCCACCATACCTAGGTATGTTTCATCTCCTTTGCGTTGTCTTCTCCTTCTCGTTGTCTTCTTCGCCATCTAAACTTTCTTGCTCTCTTTGTTGTCCATTTACCTTGAAGCTGTCTGTTCTCCATCTGAGAATCGTTTTGTCTAAGCTCGAGCATCGTTTTCGTCGCACTCGAGCATCGTGACAACTCTGTGCTTCTTCTCCTTCGCTACCATACCTAGGTATGTTTCGTCTCCTTCGCGTTGTCTTCTCCTTCTCGCTGTCTTCTTCTCCATCTAAGCTTTCTTGCTCTCTTTGTTGTCCATTTACCTTGAAGCTATCTGTTCTCCATCTAAGAATCGTTTTGTCTAAGCTCGTGCATCGTGTTCGTCTCACTTGAGCATCGTGACAACTCTGTGCTTCTTCTCCTTCACCACCTTACCTAGGTATGTTTCGTCTAATCCTGTATAAATATTTGATTACATTCATGTATCGCACACTTAGTGAAGTAAACATGGCTAGGGTATCTCATATTTAACTCGAGCATCATGACAACTCTGTGCTTCTTCTCCTTAGTGAAGTTTCCCTTACCCTTACTGTGTTCTTGTAACACTTAAGTGGATCTGTTAATGCCAACTATAATTTAAGAACTTTTAGTATTTTACTCTTGTAGTGTGTCAAAGAATATGTTGTTAGCATTCTTAATACAAAAGTGCTTTCCCACTCCTGTGTTTGTCTAACAAGGAAAAAGCTGAAGGCAACCATTTGAAGAGCACTAGGATGAAACCATGAAAACAAGTCTATAACAAATGAAGTGTAGGGGTAAAGATTTTTCCTGAAAAATCTAAATTCCACTTTAGCCAAAGACACCACAGAACATCATATGAAACACAGTACATAACATCATAATAAGGGAACAACATTTGATATTAGAGGATGAGGGTTAAATTAAGCAGATTGTAGGAGATGTAGAGGTAGAGGAAGAGCATTTGGTATCAGAGGATGAGAATGAACTAAGTGATGTTGATCTTGGGAATGATGAATGAGAGAAATAGTTAAATTATGTATTTAGATCTAAGCATAGGAATTGGCGCATAGGAATTTGCATTTTGCCCCCTTATTGGTGTCCTTTTGAGGGGTTGAAGACTTGAACTTTGTGCAGCTAGTCACTGTTTTGTGTCATTTTGATTGACGACTTGAATCTAGGATTATTTTGAAGTTCATTTGTGATATATATCAGCTTATGTTTCAGTTTATGTGATGATTTATTCTCTTGTTTGACTTAATAATGCTAATATCTTTATGTAAAAATATATTTTGTTATTCTTATTTATTGATCATGTAGGTCATGATTCATATTAAGATCCAATTCATGATTCGGAAAATAGGTCTTTTGTTTCACAAATTGAATCTGAATATATATTAGTATAAAATAAATGTAATATATTCATCCTTTGTTTTTATAAACAGTATATAACTCTTAATTCGGAAGTAAAAAAATTTGGTCTCCCTTTCCTTTTTGTCCAAAACATCACTCCCAAAAATACCCTTGAAGTTTTTACTATGAAGCTAAAATATATGACTGGGGAGAAGGCTAAAAAGTTTACTGGCCTTTTGATTTTGGAGATGTTTTTTATTCAGTTCTGAAGGGAGCATACTTGTAGTATGCCTATATGGTTAAATCTCAAGTTTATCCGACTGATTATTTTTATTTCATGAAATTTAAAATATTGTGGGAGTCACTTCCAGACTTAGTAATTATTCACTCGAAGAAATTAAAGAGTGGACGCATCAATTATCTTCATAGGGAATGCAATGATTTGAAAACTTGAATCTATTTTTATCATCATTTTTTGTTACTGCTAAAAATCTTTTTTTACTTGACTAAAACCCAAGTTTATTTTTGAAGTGTAGAAAATTAGTATACACAGTTTTAGCACCACTTGTGTTCCATACAACTCCTAGTCAATAGTTTGAATTAGTTATTTGACTGTGAGTTGTTTCTTAGGATTGGATTGACTTCAAATGTGAAAATAATAGTACTTAGGTTCATATTGAATTTTGATCCATGCGCAACCATATAATAGACCACAGAGAGGAAGATGCAGGGAAAGAGCCAGCACCTTGCAATGTAGCCTAGTTATGTAGAGAATATGTCATGTCCTGAACTTTTTTCATTTTCATTTTGTTTATGTCTTCATGGGTATTAAAAGTTGAGATGATTCCTGAATCTTCTTAGGCAGAGACCAGACCATAGAGGATTTTTTTCTTTGAGGAAAATTACCCAAGGTATTGAATAGAAGGAAGCAATAAATCAACGATACACTATAAATACATGTAAAAAAGATTATTGTAGACATTAATGCTCACAAGTTTAGATACAAAATACAATTTAAAATGTCTATTAATTAGTTTATTTCCCCCCTCCTCAAAGTATAAGTATAGATAGAAAACAAAGTTGACTGATTAAGACTTAAAATTATTTCTTAAACTGATTAACGAGAAAGTTGGCTTTTGGTTTATAACCATGAGATGCAAATTAAAAGTCAATGAGAAATATATGCATCATTTTTTAAAATTGTCTTCATGGTCCTATGGTTTTTTCTCTTCTATCCTGAAACTAAAAAATTGTGTACTATACAGACTGATCAGTCAGGAACTATAGTTGAAATTGTTGTGGAAGACGCCAAATCTGTAAGCATTGACACTGTGAGTATCTTCTAGGCCCTCCTGATTAATAACTCAATTGTTAAATTGACTTGCTCTGCTTTTTAGGTTTGACTTCTTTTGTTTCCTTGCAGCCCCTATTTGTGATTCAACCATAGAGGTCAAAGTATTCCATTGGATGGATGAAGATCTAAAGTTGGTAGTTGAAGTGTGAGGCTCATCAACATATTTCAGTTTTCTTCCTAAATCTGCTCTTTTTTTCTCACATTCAGTTTATTGCTTACGATTAGGAATAGTGACAAGTAAAGACAAATCACAACTCACGGTCATCCAATTCCAAGAATAAAGGTTTGTTCCTTTCTTTATAGCTTATTATATTGGCTACTTCTTTTGTTCATTTATTTAAGATTTGATACTTCCTATGGCATTATGAACTTGTGTGAACTTATGTAGATGAAACTGTAATTTTGATACTACAAGTAGCTAAGAAAGTTGTATTAAGTTTTGTGTTTGAAATATTTGTTTGTAGCATAGATTATATATTGTAGTGATGAAAATAATGTACAAACATATATAATTATTGTAAATATTAATGAACATACGTAGTAAGTAGTGACTATGCCATCAGAGTTGCCAGCAATGAGCTTCAGCTGCATATCAATCCTCCCAAATAGGTATTCTTTCTTTGATTTGAAGCCAGAGGCAGAGACTTTGGCTAGGGAAAGTGATAGAAGATGGCCACCATTTAATATCTTAGCACGGTCACCACCCCATGTTAGATCAAAGTCTTGGTAGAAGCTAGCAGCACAGGTAGCAACCATAGTGCTAACCACTATCCCAACTAGCATAAGCACATAGAACCCATTGTTGTGAGCAGAACTAGGAGCCATTTTGTAAATCCAACAAACTAGTATGCTTTTCCCCCTTTAATTTTACTAGTGTAGGAGTATTATTATAATGATTTAATATTATACACACCAAAAATAGATCAAAATATAATTAAAATAAATGATATTCATAGGTTGTAGGAAAAGAAAGGTAGAGTCTGGAACCAATTTTATGAACCAATGGCAGCAAGCTGATGGAGGAAGCAGTGTTTTTAGTATGGTCCTGGTTCAGACAATTGGAGAAAGGTTTCACAGTGCATTATAATTACTGGTCTTGCAATCTACCAGCAGCTTTTTGCAATTAGGATAGATGGGCTGTTTTGACTATTGTAACTGTGCACCTAGCTTAGATCCTAATTGTGGACAAAATATCACATCTATCTATTTTTTGTACTTTTAGTACCTCTGGTACTTTCCCCATATATATATAAATATTACTTTTTCTGATAAAAAAAATATAAGAAATTTCGAATGATTTTCTGATTTTTACTTACCTTGAGTCATTTAAGTTCATTTCTCCTTGTCAAAGCACAATTTTTATTATGAAAGTCAAAGCACGATTTACTAGCTTGTAATGATGAGTTGAACTCTCCCCCACTAAGAACATACATGAATTCTAAATCAAAGTGACTAGTTACTAATACATTTCATGATATCTTTTTGTATGATTCTGATAACTACTTTTAACAAAGCTTCAAGGCACTTGTAAATAGAAACTAATTGTTGCATTCTCTTGGCAAATAGTTAGGGCTTAAATGAAGCAGCTATGCATCATACATTTTAAGCAAGAGAACTGATGACACACACACACACACACACTCATCATACAAGCACACACACACACACACACACAAGTTTGATAACAAATTTGTTCAATTATACATGCAGAAATTTCTTCAATTCTGACTTATTAGCTATGACAAGGTAGCTGGCCTCTTCATAAGGTATGCATCTAACTTTAACTTAAATTCTACTGCAGTGGTGATGACCTACTAATATTAGTGAAAACAAATTTGCCAAGTGTACCTTAGTTAATTTGTTCATAGTTGTAAAAAATGAATAGTTTTTAACTTGAGTTATTCGTATTTTAAGTTTTCAAATATGCTTGCATGATTGTATTTGTATGAGGATTATATTCTTTTTTATATAAATTTTGGCAAGCTGAACAGTAGTTAGTATAATGTTGGTATTTTAGGGGAGGTGTAGTTATTTAAGGGTACTTGTTAGTGTTTTAGGGGAATAACAATGCCAAGTCTAGTCTTTATCAAACACCTAAATAGAAACTCAAGACCTTCTTCAAGATGTTGAGTAAGAGACTCGACTTTCTCCAATTGGTTTTGCAACTTATTCATTTTTGAAATAGCCAAACATCAAGCCGAAGACAACAGGGTAGAGCACTATCTATGGCCTATCCTACATCAACCCCAACACAGATAATGTTAGAATGTTGAAGTCATTTTTGCCCATCATAAGCCTCATTTGTAATCTTCCATAAATTGCAGCAGGCACAATGGCACACTTAATTAAAATCCACAGCTGCTAACCTTAATTAAAATCCGCACTTACCACTGTTTGTCTGGGAATTCCAAAAGATCATACACATGAAGACATTCTAAATTAGTGTTACCTAGGAGCTGCCATATTCGATATTATCCCAGTTTCCGAAGCTGTTTGTTCCATGCCTTCTCTGTGATTGTTCAGCATGATGAGAATCTGCAAGGCTTGTTGTTTCATGACCACAGTCGAATTTAATCTCCATTATCCTTCTAATGGATTCCGCCATGTCTAACCGCTACTGAGGGTTGCTTTCAGTGCAAGCCAATTCCTAGAGCCTGCAATCTTAGGATCAAGCACTTCTGATTCCCTTACCTCAGAGATTGCAGTTTCCACCCATTACACCACATCAGCCCCACCCTTTCCATTGCTGACATACTGAGAAGGGAACCTCCCTATCAATATCTCAATTATGACAACACCAAGACAGTAAATAGTGCAACTGCATGAAACCTGGCCTTGTTGTGTTGCCTCTGGTGCCTTGCAAGCGAATAATGTTTATGCAATGGTTGAAGGGTTAACCATATGGCTGACCCCGTAATCTACAAGCATTGGTTCATTGTCTGGTCCAAGGAGAACATTGCTGGACTTGAGATACTTGTGTGGAAGATCTGAGGAAGCAAGTACTGTGTAAAGATAATGCATTCCTTGTGCGATTCCTCGTACACTCTTCAAATGAGCAGGCCAATGTAGGTCAACATGAGATGCTCCCCTATCACCTGCAAAAAAAATAGAGAAATTCTATGATGCTTTCGGAAATGTAAGAGTTTTAGTACTGTCATAATGAGTTTTAATATAGAGAAATTCTATGATGCTCCCCTATCACCATAGCAAATCGGTTCTTGTGTTTGACAAGAGCTTATTTAACAAATGTCAATTAAGTCGCGTATGTAATTGAAGCATCTTACCATATTTCAAAAGGACAATACTTAGATACAGTTCTTTGAGTATTTTGTGTTCTTTTATCAAAATTAAAGTTATTTTCGTAATAAGTGACCTATGTTGATTTTTAATACAAACCTTTATTATGCAGACTCCAGATACACACACCCACATGACACACACATACACACACACACAAGTCGTAATCACACACAAACACCCTCATTACATACACACACACACACACACACCCTGATGCGACACACACACACAGAGAAACCCTAATCACAAACACACACACAGAGAAACCCTAATCACAAACACACACACATACCCTCATCACAGACACACACACTTACCCTCATAAAAAATACACACAAACACACCCCCTGATGAGATACACATACACCCCCTGATGAGACACAGACACACAGACAAACCCTAATGACACAGACACACACACACACCCTCATGACAGACACACACCGACGAACCCAGAGACACACACACACAAAAACCCTAATGAGACACACACACACACAAACCCTAATCACAGACTCACACACACCCTCATTACACACACACAGGCACAGACACAAACCCTAATCAAACACACACACACACACACAGAAACTCTAATGACACACACACACACACACCCTCATGACACACACACACACACACACACACAGACACTTAGTCAACCTCACTTCTGACCTAGTCAACCTCCCTTAGCTTTGTTGTATGTCATGAATGTAATATGCTATAGAAACAACTGTTGATGTCGATATTTGTCTGTAATCAAAATTTAGATTTTGTGTGTTCTTGTATGTCATCAATGTTATTTGCTATATAAACAAATGTTGTTCATGCTGAGTGAACCTTAGATTCCCGTTTGAGACTGAATGCAATAACTCTTGCGGAGAGTTTGCATTAGTCATTGTATTTAGTCTTGAATTGTCCGTTTGGACAGTTTGGGGAGACTGATATTTTTATGTTAGATTCATTCATTAAGGTTATTATTATTTTGATTAATTTGATGAAATTTCGGTTCAATGCATTTCAAGTTGTTCTCTGGGTGCATACTTGATTATCAGGAAATTCATTTCATCGATGTCATGTCGTGTACTTGGAGACCAATGCGAAATGCTGCCGAAATTTTGTCAAATTTTTCAAAATAATGCTAACCCTGACGTTTGAAGCTAACATAAAAGATAGTCTTCCTAAATGAGATAGGGCCACACCTAAAAATAAAAAAGTGAGATTTTCATGCATGGAATAACTTAGATGGATCGAAGTTGGATGAATGAAAGTCGCATGAGCCCAGAATATGAGGATGGCGTCGAGCAGTTCTTGCAATTTGCTTTAGAAAGAGGTCGACCGAATGAAGAAGGAAAATATTATTGTCCTTGCATCAACTGTTTGAATGGAAGACGACAACTACTGGACGACATACGAGACCATCTATTGTGTGATGGGATTAAGAAGAATTACACGACATGGATATGGCATGGTGAAGTGACAGACATGTAGAGTGGGTCCCAATCTGAACTGTTTGATGTAGAAATGGGAGATCGCTTGGAGGACATGATTTGTGACCTTGGACAAGAGTCTTTCCAGCAAGCACATGCCCCTGTCTATGAAGGATTGCAGAGTGATTCAAAGAAGCCTTTGTATATGGGGTGCAAGAATTCCTTAACTTTGTTGTCTGCGGTGCTAAGTCTAGTTAATGTGAAGGCCAGGTATGGGTGGAGTGACAAAAGTTTCACATCACTGCTTGAGGTAGTGCACAATCTGCTTCCAGATGACAACACGTTGCCTATAACCTATTATAAGGCAAAAAAGATACTGTGTCCCATGGGTATGGAATATCAGAAGATTCATGCTTGCCCCAATGATTGCATACTATACAAGCATGAATTCCAAGAAATGTCCAAATGCCCTATCTGTGGGACTTCATGGTACAAAGTGAAGGATGAAGAGGAAAGTAGTTATGATGAAAACTCAAAGAAGGGCCCGCCAGCGAAGGTTTTGTGGTATCTTCCAATCATTCCAAGGTTTAAGCGTCTTTTTGCCAATGAGGACGACACAAAAGACCTTACATGGCATGCAAATGGAAGGATTTCTGATGGACTGGTCCGTCATCCAGCTGATTGCTCACAATGGAAGAAAATTGATGGTTTGTATCCGGATTTCGGGAAAGCGCCAAGAAATCTTAGACTTGGATTCGCCAATGATGGAATGAATCCATATGGCACCTTAAGCACTCAACACAATTCATGGCCAGTTCTGCTAGTAATTTACAATTTGCCTCCTTGGTTGTGCATGAAGCGAAAATACATGATGTTGTCTATGATGATATCAGACCCAAGACAGCCAGGAAATGATATTGATGTTTATCTAAGTCAGTTGGTTGAAGACCTGAAAAATTTGTGGGACGAGGGGGTTGTAGTATTTGATGGATTTCACAAGGAGATGTTTGAAATGCGTGCAATGCTTTTTTGTACCATTAATGGCTTTCCAACATATGGGAATCTCAGCGGTTACAGTGTTAAGAGTCATCATGCATGCCCCATCTGTGAAGAAAACACAAGCTACATACAACTAAAACATGGAAGAAAAATAGTCTACGGTAGGCATTGCCGTTTTCTAACACCCACTCATCCTTACAGACGACTGAAAAAAGCTTTTAATGGAAGTCAAGAGCATGATATTGCACCCATACTGTTGACTGGTGAGCAGGTATACCAGCGGGTTCAACACCTGAATACTGTACTTGGAAAGACCCAAAAGAAGGATAAAAGTAAGAGTTGCATATGGAAGAGGAGGTCCATTTTCTTTGATCTTCCGTACTGGTCTGATCTAGACGTTAGACATTGTATTGATGTTATGCATGTGGAGAAAAATGTATGTGACAGTGTGATTGGGACGCTTCTTAACATTCAAGGCAAGACGAAGGATGTCTTGAATACCCATCAAGATCTAGCTGATATGGGGATACGATCATAGTTGCATCCAAGGTCTGATGGGAAGAAAATTTACTTGCCCCCAGCTTGCCATACTTTGTCCAAAAAGGAGAAGATAAGTTTTTGTCAGTGTCTTCGTCGGTTGAAGGTTCCACAAGGATACTTTTCAAATATTAAGAGCCTTGTGCAGTTGAAGGAGCTTAAGCTTGTAGGGTTAAAGTCTCACAATTGTCACGTGCTCATGCAACAATTGTTAGCCATGGCTATACGAGACATCTTGCCAAACAAAGTCAGGTTAGCCATAACTCGCCTGTGCTTTTTCTTCCATGCTATATGTAGCAAAGTCATTGATCCTGTGAAGTTTGATGAGCTGGAAAATGAGGCCGCAATTATATTGTGCCAGTTGGAGATGCATTTTCCCCTGCTTTCTTTGACATCATGATTCACTTGATTGTGCATCTGGTCAGAGAAATCAAATGTTGTGGTCCTGTTTATCTACGGTGGATGTACCTGGTTGAGCGATACATGAAGATCTTAAAAGGGTATACAAAAAATCTATATCGTCCAGAAGCATCTATTGTTGAGAGGTACATTGCAGAAGAATCCATTGAATTTTGTTCAAAATACATTGAGAAAGCTAAACTTGTTGGCCTTCTTGAGTCTCGGCATGATGACAGGGTGGGTGGTAAGGGTTCAAGAGGACTGCATGTGATGACTCTAAGTCTGGAAGATTTGTTACAAGCTCACTTGTATGTCTTGAACAACAGTAATGAAGTTTTGTCCTACATACTTAAGCATGAAGCTTTAGTCAAACAGAATAATCCAAAAGTGTCAAAGAATTGGGTGTTGAAAAAGCATAACAAGACTTTTTGTGATTGGTTTAAAGATACAATCTTTTCAGATGACAATGTTTCAGAAACATTAAGAAAGCTAGCAGATGGGCCTAAAAGAAATGTTATAACTTGGAAAGGATACGACATAAACAAGTATTCATTTTACACAAAAGCACAAGATGACAAAAGTACAATGCAGAACAGCGGGGTCACCCTAAGGGCTGAATCTCAACACTTCGCAAGTGTGAATGACGCCAATCCCTGTGTAGTGTCCATCCCTTACTTTGGGTTCATTGATGAAATTTGGGAGCTTAACTATGTGAAATTTAATGTATGTATTTTTAAATGTAAATGGGTTGACAGCAACACGGGTGTGTGCACCAATGATATAGGATTTACGTTGGTAGACCTAAAGAAACTTGGTTACCACGATGACCCTTTCATCATGACAGAACAAGCTAGACAAGTATTTTACGTGCAAGACCCTTGTGATGAAAGGTGGTGCATGGTTCTCCAAGGCAAAACAATTGGTGTCAATGTAGAAGATGATGATTCATACATGGACACTTATGTTAGTCCTTTGACCGCACAAATCACTCCTAACATTGTCGGGGAAGAAGAAACTGATGATGTTCATGCTAATCGTAATGATCATGATGAAGGAGAATTGATTAACATCGTCTAATGTGATTTTCTATTTATATATTTGATTTTGCTACATTCATTTACATAAGTCATACAGTTGTTTTTCGTAATGTTTACTAAATTGAGTGTACTCAAACCAATCATATATAATTGCTTATTATATCATTGGTTTACTAATTGCATTAATGAAAACATGCATATATTTGATGAAAGCTTTGAAAATGGAACTTATGTCATTTCATCTTTTTGTATTCAGTGGATCTCATCAATTGTTTTCTGAAGAGAGAGAGCTCACGAAAGCAAGTAAGTGACCGCTACACTTTTTTCTGATTGTTTAAAATTATATCTTAACCTGTTGCAAAATTTATTTATAACTTTGTCTTGTTATTTATGGATGGTTTACTGAAGAGGGAGTGAAATCAAGCATAATTCATCAATCTTATAATAAAATATGAAAAATTTAGTCATATCTGTATCCTGCAAGTTTCCCAATTTTCCTTTAATCTATATTCTAATGGGCTAGGATAGTCAAAGTATTGAGTGTATTTAACATGCATTGAATTTGGTGTCTGGTAGATGTAGAAAGCGATGTTTATAATACCCCTCCTGCCCTCAGTAAAAAACTTGAGGCATCGGTTTTCACAGATCTAGATGTCATCCTTAGGACTTCATACAGCTCATGTTTGTCGCTAGTTTCATCATCCACCACCCTTACCTTCTCTGGATTCTCACGTTTATTATTGTTAAACCCATATTTATGCTCTCCTCCCTTCATGTCTTGTTTTATTACAACTTTAGCTGAATCTCCTATCTTCTCTTGGCTTCTTGGCAAACACTCCTCGCATTTGTTCCTTTGCCACAACAATGCTCTTGTCCTTCATGGTCATCAAGAATCATGCAGTCGCCGGCATCAACATTATTATTTTTCTCACTTATCTTGACCATAGTTGAATCTTCTGTCTTATTCTCCAATGACACACTTTGATGGCCTCTATCTCTTTTCTTCATATGTTCTAATGCTTCAGCTTCAGAATACATAGAGCAATCTGAAGTTTCCCAGTGATCACCAAAGGTTTCTGCATCAGCATTGACACTCTCCACCCTCTTTGGTTTATGCTTCTGTGCTGCATAAATCTCATATTTATTAGAGGTTGCAGCAGCACAGAAGCATAAAGCAAAGAGGGTGGAGAGTGTCAATGTGGATGCAGAAGGCTTTGGTCATCATTGGGAAATTTCAGATTGCTCTATGCATTCTGAAGCTGAACCACTAGAACATATGAAGAAAAGAGATAGAGGCCATCAAATTGTGTCATTGGAGAATAAGACAGGAGATTCAACTATGGTCAAGATAAGTGAGAAAAATAATAATGTTGATGCTGGCGACTGCATGATTCTTGATGACCATGAAGGACAAGAGCATTGTTGTGGCAAAGGAACAAATGCGAGGAGTGTTTCTTTTTTGCCAAGAAGCCAAGAGAAGATAGGAGATTCGGCTAAAGTTGTGATAAAACAAGACATGAAGGGAGGAGAGCATAAATATGGGTTTAACTACAATAAACGTGACAAGCCAGAGAAGGTAAGGGTGGTGGATGCTGAAACTGGTGACAAACATGAGTTGTATGAAGTCCTAAGGATGCCATCTAGATGTGTATGAAGTCGGAGGTTTTGGTTTTTGTATAGGCAATTAGTAGCCTATGGTCAACAATATTTGTTGTTTCCAGAATAAAAAGCCATAACTTTATGGTCAACTGGTAGCAACCCTATCATTGCACTAAGGCTCATCCTACATTCATTTGCACTAAGGCTATATATTCAATCAACTGGTTTAAAATTAACTGAAAAGCCTAAATATTCATGCAGTCAATTAATTGGTGTATGGTGATTATGCTTAAGCAACATCTATATATATATATATATATATATATATATATGTCTGACTATTTTTGGGTACATATCCATGTTTTCATCTTACAGTGAACTCACGATTTCTGGAAAGTTATGTAAGAATCTGTAAAATTTTATTGAGGCAGTTATATCTTTTTCTTAAAAAATCTATAAAAACATTTTTTAAACATGTTTATGAGAAAAAAAATGTGACAAATTAATTATATGATTAAATTTATAAGATCATTTTATTATTAAGGTGTAATGTTTAATAACCAATTTGATACTTAGTTATATTTTTTAAAGACTGATTTGACATTAAATTGTAAAATTTAGAAATTAATTTATTTCTCAGACTAATTTATCATTTTTCACGTATTCAAAAATTAAATTAAAACTTTTTACATCTTTCAAAAATTAATTTATTTCTCAGACACTTTATTTACCCTTTAAAATTACTATCATAACTTCATTGTAACTTTGAAACTATAAAAAATTTTGTAACAAAAAAAAAGAAATTATAAAAAACTTTATTTAAAAATTGGTGAAAGTATAGACTATAGAGTCCTTCCTGCACATTAATTTAAACAAGAGATCGTATTGAATTTTAATTAAATGTTGAGATGTGGCAAACTATAAATTGAATCCTCCTTGAACTTGTAGGACACAATATGGACCTACCTTTGTAGACATGCATTTAATGGTTATTGTTGTTGATTTTGTTTAAGAGGCTTCATGCTCCCAGCCCATTTTATATAATTCCTATTTATACCTTCAGTCCTAACATTCTTATTATATCATTATTAATTGAAGTCTTTGGCAGAGAAATTGTATGTTTCTTATGTCAACTTAGTTCTCGAGATGTTAATGTTGGAATAAAGCTAATATAGTCTTTTCAGTTTTGATCAAACGCAAATACTAACATACCAAGAGATTTAGGCCTTAATATCTTTGTAAGAAAACACAGATGATAGAGATGGGCATAAAAATACTGCAATGGAATGCACCACTGTCTGTATCTTACTCTTCCATGGCAATAGAACCAGCCCAAATGGTGTTAGACAAATCCTCCACCTCACAATGAACACAGTCACCAACAAATATGCCTTTCCCAGGAGCTCCATTTTGATTTTGAAGTGTGAAAAACAAAATCTGAACTGGCTGTCCTTGGAGGACATTAGTTGGCTCAAAACAGATTAGTTGGCTGAATGAACAAAAAAGTGCCACCACAAGCTATGATAGCAGCAAGTGAACCCCAAAACAGATTTCAGAATAACTTAGAACAAAGGTTAGTGGAAAAGATGACAACATCAATTTGTAAGAAAAAAGATAGTTATGTCAAGTCTGAATGCAAATTTATAATGCATCTCTTTTGTTTATTAATTTTATGTACACCCTGTTGTTTTCTTTTAAAAAAATAAGATTTAGCCTAAAATTCTTTATTAGTGTCTAATGAAATTGACAACTATAAATCAAAGAAATAAATGTCTCATATCATAGCATAAATTGGGGGAAACACTTCCAATTCCTATCAAATAAATATATTTGATATGCTAATAGAAACCCACTTAAAGGATCATCAGATATGTTTGAACCGTAAACATATTCACCTAAATTACAACTGTTCAAAAGTTTTTAAGAGCCACGAAAGTTTTGTGATATATTTTTTTTGGTTTTTAACCTCAACAACTGAGGCACTGCCACTACTACAGTCTTTGTTCTTGTAGCCTTGTTTGTACCTCTTTCTCTCTCTCTCTCTCTCCCTCTCTCTGTGTGTCTCTCTCTCTCTGTCTGCCACACATCACACCCAACAGTCAAAGCATTGCAGCAACTCTGCACCACTGCTCCTGCTTCAACTCTGCACCACCCAACATTTCAATTGTCTAGAAATTTCACTCCCACTAACTTTTGGAATGTGAATTTAGGATAAACCCTTTTATGATAATATAATTCTTCTACAACTTCAGAGCAGCTATTGCTTCTAGTTTAAAATCAACTAGCAGACCCAATACATGCCTAACCTATGCTAGAGTTAATCTCCAGGTCATAGGTCCAGAGTTTTCACCCCAAAAATCTAGAATCTGAGAAACCTTATCTAAATTTAGAATTTTTGCCATTTGAGTCAGACGGGCAAAGATGTCTAAATCCTGTTTTCTCACTAGCCCAGCTAAATCCACCTGAAAATTTGGTAACTCCTTTATCAAGAGGTGTGAAACAGTCATGTATATTGATCCAACTGTTGTTTTCTTCCACCAATATATTTTTCCTTTGGCCTGTTCTAATATCAAACTTAACGATCTTTATATTAGTGTGGTGTCGGTTCAAAATCTGAGCAGTAAGAATGTTTCCATGCATCCAATTGACTCTTGCAAAATATTCCTCCTCATTGTTTTGTTGTTCTGTGCCCCCTCAGAGAAGATCCATCCAAGTAATGGAGCTTCCAGCTACTGAAACAACCCCAAGGTGCACTTTAACATTTCAAGCTCCTGCAAAAGGATAAGGGTGGTCTTCCTATGCCTCTAAACCAATATCCATTTTTTCTATCCTTCTCCTCTTGAAATCTGAAAATTACATGTTATTGGCAAAGATAAAAACCATTCTAGGGCCAGCACATAACATATTAAGCTTTTTAGAAGAGTTAGTTCTTGTTATTGTCTAGTGACGGAAAATTTAACAATTGCTAAGGATGAAATCATAAAAAATGACATAATTTCATAACCTATCTATTATGCAACTCACCCAGTCAGAAGTAGAAGGAAGGACTAATTCATACAAGGAATGCAAAGCACCATATTTAGTCTAATAATGTATATAAAAGTATCTAATTTTAAAGTAAATCTCACCTGAGCTATATATTATGCAAGCCCATGAGTCTGCAACACATAAACCCAGTGTCAAATTTTCTCAGATTGAAATAATGTAAGAGTCAAACAAAACATTTCAACTACTGGAAAACAAACTAAAAGCTTTATGCAATCATTTGAATGACAAGTCTACAAGTTCTTCTCCTAAGGCCTATTGGATCATGAAGAGTAATTTGACTCTTTTGAAGTTCCGGTTTTCAAATATCTTAATCCAATCAAGCTTTATGTCATAAATAACAAAATAAAAACCTTAGAGTCCTACTAGAGATTGACCCTAGAAGAGAATCGACACTGCACTAAACTACCATTATCCAGGCCATTGGCAGCAAGGACAGAAGGACCAAGCTGAACCAAATTCAACAGTGAGATGCCTCATAATTATAATGAAACACATATGACAAAGTTTAAAATAAATTCAATTAAACACATTTTGAGTTTATAGGAAATTTAGTGCATGTTTGTGGGTAGTTTCTGTTCAGTTCGAACATGATGATGGGTGGAGACTTGCAAGCTTTATTTGGGTGAGTGTTTTAGTTGCCTGATCATGATGGACTTCTATGGTTTTGTAACTAGTGGTACGTGATCATTTGTAAATATTTTACGCTTAAGTAAGATATAAGTAAAATTACACTGGTGTATGTGGTTCAATTAGTAAAATTATGCTTTCTAGCGTATGTGAGTGCATCATATCCCGCACTGTGCGTAAGGAATTTTTTCACCATCAACAGTTGATTTGATGCAATCAACGTTATGTTAGCACACCAGATTATAGGACCGCAACTCCTTGGGTCGTGTAATCCTTTGAGGCCGCGAAGCCAAGCGCATGTAACATACTCTCAATCTCAAATAAAACATAATTTCGTCCCTCGACATTGTTGAAAGGATCATGTACGACCCCAATTGTTCCTTCGACAACTCCACGACATCCACCACCATGAATGTCGTGCCGGTATTGGAGTCTTCTTGCCCAAGCTCTGGAGTCATCACGTGATATCCCACTGAGCCAAGAGCCAGAGCTCGAGGATCAATACCATTCTTGAATCCAAATCTCGATCGGTTTCTTGGTTTGGGTTACTATAGATCTTCGTGGTAGTGGCAAGGGCCTTATTCTTCGTGTCTCCAATCTGTAAAAGAATAATAATTCAGATTGGAAATGATTATTATTTTAGAAAAACCGTTTGACTCACTTTAAGAACATAAAAAACAAATAAATTGAATACAACCGAAAACATGAAGGATTAAAGATTTATTTTAGTCTTATTTGTTCAACCTTTTTTTATATTATGTATGAAATACTTATACTCATTTAAGATATTTTAAATGACTTCAAAACTAATTTTTAATTTTTTTTACATGTTTAACATCAGTTTTTTTTTTTTTTTTACTTTTGTTATCTTAATTTATAGTAGTGTACCTAAGTTTAATATTTATTTTATAGTTTTCAAATACAATGAACTATTGATGTCGATATTTGTCTGTAATCCAAATTTACATTTTCATGATGTATATAGGATCATGGCTTCTCCACCTGCCTCGCCTCCTCCTCCTCCTCCTTCTCTTCCTCCTCCTCCTCCTCCTCATTCCGATGCATCAGCTTCACCGTCTGCCGTGAAGAGGACACGCAAAGCCTCACATCTAAGATCCTTGTCTACTAGACCAGTTGGTGCTGAGAGACCAGCGGTCCATATTGATCCTGCTACCGGCAAGGCTGATGGTCCCCACAGGAAGAAATTAAGAACTTATTTGGGGATTGTGGCGCGTGATAAGGTGGACATCACGTACGAGAACTGGAAGGAGGTCCCTACTGCTCAGAAGGACTTGATTTGGGAGGATATTCAGGTATTTTTATTTTCTTATTTGATGTTGTTTAAGTAATAGCCAAAAAATACACTATTGTAACAAATAAACCTTATTTGATGTTGTCAGGCGGAATTTGAAATCTTAGAGGCTTCTGACAGTAGGACGAAAAGGAAGTTACTTCAAACTGTGGGCGAGAGATGGAGGCAGTTTAAATCAGACCTCACAAGGAAATGGGCCCTTGCACCCGATAACGACAGTGTGGATGACACTGTTTGTGAGAAATACGACATAAGCAAGGAAAAATTGACCCAGTTTTGCCAGACTCGCAGAGACCCTTCTTGGGAGGTATGTTCCTTGCCATTTAAGTTTTTCTTCAAAAAACATTAACTTGTTATACTTCATTCTACCAATTTGAAAGATTAATGTTTTATTTTTGCAGGATGTGCGCAAAAAGGCACAGGCCATCCATAAACAGAACACTGCCCCCCACGTTTTGTCTCGTGGGGGTTATGAATATTTGGAGCAAAAGCTCCTGGCTGAGAAGACGAAGAAGAAGCTGGAGGAAGCTGTACAGTCAGGAAGCGTTGATGGCATCATCTACCCTCCATCCCCGATCAGACGCCACGTGAAGTGGAAGATGGCCCGCACGAAGAAAACAGGGGAGATGACGACTGAGGCTGCAAAGGAAATTGCTGAGAAGATCGTAAGTCATTTTCAACTAACCATTAGAATTACATTTCAATATTTTGTGAATGCCATGTACAACTGTGTGTTTTTTATGCAGGATTCCTTTGAGGAGCAGGCGATACAGGGATCCTTCATCCCCCATGGATGTCAGGATGTTCTCAACGCTGCTATTGGACGTCCAGAGCACCCTGGACGTGTCCGTGCTGCTGGAGTCGGTGTCACCATCAGGCACTTTGGTTCGGCTCCACGGACGTCCTACACCTCTTCCTCCCTGCCTCCTGAGGAATTACAGCAGCTGACCCAGCAAATCAAGGACCAACTAGAGGAGTCCATCACAGAAAAAGTGACGAGGCAGCTCATGGCATCGTTCAGCCAGATGCAGTCCCAGATTCAGTCCCAGATGCAATATCAGGGACTTGCACTGCCTCCAGAGCCTCTAGTTGGTCCCTTAGGTTCTCGAGTAAGCACAAAGGGGAGTTGTGTTGATCCCTCTGGAAACGATCCAGAGGCGGGTGACTTAGATAGGTGCGGCTTGTACATCGCAGCAGATCCTGCCCGCATGGTTGCCCTGGGGAGAGTTTATGAGGGATCCACTGTTGTTCATAACACTCAATTGTTGCCTGGCCAAGTAATGGTGAGTGTGGAGGAGGTTACAGATGCAGATGCTCAAGTTCCTGTACCCACTGATGAGGTTTCCTTAGTGGGGCAGGCACTTCACACCTTCCTTGCTTGGCCGACACATCTGGTCAAGTCTTTATCACAGCAGGTACTTTACTCTTACTATATGTTTCTTCTTTTTAAATTAATTCATTTAGCGTGCCTCAAATTAGGCCATTTAACTTTGTTTTATGAACAGGTAGTTGTGTCTCCGGCAAAACCACCTCCAAAGCCCGATCCGGAGGTCGATGATTTGCTTTATCTGATGACATTGACCATCCCAGAGCTTTTCTTGAGGCCTTACCAGGTTACATGGGATGCCACTGTGTTCGGGGTCTTTAATCCTGATTTCCCGCTTTACATAAAGCACGAAGACCTCTCCGAAATCGCACACGGTGGTCAATGTCTCAGCATATCAGTGTTACAGTTGTGGATTTTGTAAGTCATTTTATATTACTTTTAATTACCCAAGTTATTGCTTTCAATTCATAAATATTTAACTTTGACTTAACATAAACAGACATCTCAATGAAACAAGTATGCGAGAGGGGAATTCTGATATCTATGGATTCCTTGAGCCACAGTCCATTCAGAGGTCTGGGCAATCGCAATTTGAGTCTGAAAGTTACATAAAGACTTGGATGCAGAGTTCAAAACGCGATGTCTATCTTGGAGCCTACCTAAATGGGTAAGTCACACAAAATAACTGAATTTAATTAATGTTTACTAATATACTAACCCATATTCGTCTCCACTGCAGCGGACACTGGCAGATGGTGGTCATCCTTCCCAAGGAACACCTAGTTGTCTGGTTTTGTTCATTGCATAGCAGGCCAGACAACTACCTTAAGGGGGTTATTAACAGGTTAGTGTTCTTTTCAATACAATTGCATTGAAATACCTCAACAACACCAGTTTTTAATTGTAACTCATCTGGAACAGTGCTTTAAAAGGTCTTGATGATGCTCCACAGCCTAAATCAAAGGCTCCTGCTAGGTGGATTGTCGTCAAGGTACGTCATTTACATAAAACTTCCACTTATATATATTTCTTATGTGTCTGTACACTAATTGTTTAATTAATATCCAAATTTCATTATGTATTTAGTGTAATAGACAAAAAGGAAGTACTGAGTGCGGCTACTATGTCATGCACTGGATGTCCACCATCATTTTAGGAACTTTTAGGAATAACTGGGAAGCGGTACGTTTATTTCAAACAAATCCGATTTTTTAATAATTTGCATTACATTGTTAACTTATTATCATTTATTTCATCATGCAGTATTTTAACGATCCTAGACCATTGGAGCCAGAGAGATTAAAGGCGTTGCGGATCCAGTGGGCACAGTATTATCTCCGAGTTAGAGATCAGACTTAGGGTATAGGGACATTAAGTTTAACTCAGTTTACTTTGGTTTAACATTTTTGACATTTCCTATGTAATTTGAACATTGAATTCATTTGTTGATGGTTGTTTATGATAAATCAATTATTAAATGTTTATTGTGTGATTAAAACTGCTTGAAAGTAGAATAAAATGTTTATTTGCCGTGAATTGAGTCTGAAATTGCATTGTACAGGTACAATTTTGGGTTTATTATAAAAACAGAAAGTTTATATAAAAAAAAAACTTGAAAACAACATCGGTTATTAACAAAAACCGATGTCAACATTCACCTTAACATCGGTTATTTATAAATAACCGATGTTATACACAAATTACTGTAGCAAAATAGGTGCATGAATGATGAACGTTGACATCGGTTTCCTCTAAAACCGATGTTAATATAACATATTAACATCGGTTTTCTGGAAAACCGATGTTAATATGTTGCAATAACATCGATTTTCTGTTAAAACCGATGTTAATGTAACAAATTAACATCGGTTTTTACAAAAAACCGATGTCAACGTCCCTCACGCATACACTTATTTTGTTGTACTTCTTTGTTTATAACATCAATTATTTATAAAACCGATGTTATCATTTTTATGTTAACATCGGTTTTTGAAAACAGATGTTAACAACAATACATTCAACATCGGTGCTTTCAACATCGGTTTTATAACCAATGTAGAATGCCCTAAATAACCGATGTTGAAAGTATATTTTCTAATAGTAGATGTTGAAAGTCTTAAATAACTAATGTAAAAACCTTATTTTCTAGTAGTGTGTTCAAAAACAGTTTGAAGAGATGTGTCTTTTCAAAAAGTTTTTTTGAAACTTTTTCACTGGTAATTGATTACATAATTCTAGTAATCGATTACAAAATTATATTTTTGAAGGGTTGTGACTTTTCAATAATTTTTTAAAATCTCTTCGCTGGTATTCAATTACATTACTCTTGTAATCGATTACACAAATCAAAATTCAAATAATTTTGTGAAGTTAGTTCATTAGTTCAAAATTTCAAAAAGTCATTTTCACAAACTCTCTGGTAATCGATTACATGAACTTGGTAATCGATTACCAACTCAGAAAAATCAATGTTAACGATATTACTTTCAACATCGGTTAATAACCGATGTGGAAAGTCTTAAATAACCAATGTAAAAACCTTATTTTCTAGTTCAAAAACAGTTTGAAGGGACGTGTCTCTTCAAAAAGTTTTTTTTGAAACTTTTTCACTGGTAATCGATTACACAATTATATTTTAGAAGGGTTGTGACTTTTCAATAAATTTTTTAAATCTCTTCCCTGGTATTCAATTACATTACTCTTGTAATCGATTACACAGATCAAAATTCAAATAATTTTGTGTCGTTAGTTCATTAGTTCAAAATTTCAAAAAACCATTTTCACAAACTCTCTAGTAATCGATTACATGAACTTGGTAATCAATTACCAACACAGAAAGAAATTTTTGAATTGAACTGATTTTATCTTTTTAAAAAAAATGATAAAAAAATATTTTAAGGTCAAACTATAGTAATCAAATTGATATTCTTTTAACAAATTTACTAAGTTCTTATCTTAGATTTTCTTGATCTTGTTCTTTGACTTGATTCAATCCATGCTTCAACAAGTAAACTTTTGGCATCATCAAAACATGCATAATATACATTCACAATACATACATGTTGTGGATCACTAAGGGATTTTTCGGCTTGTAACGTGGCTAGGCTAAAAAGGAACTCATGGTTTTTCTTTGGATTCAAAGTTAGGTTCTAAGAGAGCACCTACTTCATATTTTTCTGATAATCCATGGCTTTATATTTCACAACCCCAACTTTAACGTCTTCCATTCTTAATAGCACACAAAATTTCTTTAGTACATAGTTGCTATCAGCTTTTTATTTGAAGCATACTTTTTTTTCTTTTTTCTTTTTTGAAGTAATAGTTGGCTTAAACTGGTACTGTAACAACTTATTTACATTTAAGTGTGTGCTCTTATTGATATTCTTGAAACAAAAATTTTCAGCCAAAAATCGACAATCCTCCTCCCCCAAATTAAGGGTAAATTTATCTTAACCCGTCCTCTACTACAACCTAAGATCAGACGGTCATTAATTTTATTCGGCTCAGGTTTCAAAAACAATTTATTACATTAGGCTCAACGGGGTGCAAGGGATTCATTCTAGTAACAGGTTGGCTTTTGGCTTAGTGGCTAAAAAAATCAAAACAAGGCCTTGATCATTTCCACCTTATGTATATACTCAAACAATCTCATAATCATGCAAAATCAGGAAGTTAAGGACAATCGTTCTCTCATATTTATAAGGTCACACATCTCACCGGACATTATGAAGTGTTTGGCTTACCATACCATGATTTTCGTTCAGACGTGCTAACCTTTTCACTCTTATGCTTTCGATTCATACTTCATCACTCACAATAATGCATGCTCACACAAGAATCAGAATTTTCACAATCATCTCATCAGTACATAGTATATCTCATTCATCAATTCATCCAAAACAAGTCGTAGCCAATTATTGATTTTCTATGTCTCTATCATGCAATTTTTATTCAATGACTGAAATTAAACTACTAGAATTAAACTGTTGAAATTAACTGCACGAAATCAAAATAAAGAAAAGAAATAACACAAATATCCTAAAAAAACAATGCAATTAACTAAAAGAGAGATAGGGTAAGAAATCCTGGGTTGCCTCCCAGAAGAGCTTCTTTAACATCATTAGCTTGACGAGTACAATGCCTTCAAGGTGGCATGAAGGTCACATAGAAGACATCTTCCTTGCATTTTTGCCTCTTAGCTAGAGACTCCATGAAACTAATGTATTTCGGAAACGTCTTCCAGTATCTAGGAAGTGATCCTAGGTCATCTCCCAATGAGCAATCGTCAACCAAACATTCATAATAGATAGTGATAAAACAATAACGAATTGGGCGGGGGGGGGGGGTTGTTTGTTTTTGTAATTTAAACAGCAAGCAAATTTTAATTAGAAAATAACAGAATTAAAACATGTTGTTTCCCCTTGATTCACAAGCAAGTCTCTTATCCTAGGTTACGAGGATTTATCCTTAACCAGTTCAACCACTTAATCCAACCCTAAATTAAATTACTAAGTGAAAATTAACATAAGGCTGTCATTATGTGATTAAGCAACACATACACCAATTAATCATGAACGAAACTGATCATTAAGCAAGAATGTAAATAAAGAGCAGAGACAATTAATCAAGCACTAAGCATGCATGAATTAGTAGCAACAAATACAGAGCAATTGGTGAAGAGGAAAAACTGATCAGAATTCAATAGTAATAACAAAACCTCAAAGAAAGTTGTGCTTGATCCTCAAGAGAAAACAACGCTGGAGACTTAGCCTTCCATTAATTAGCAGAAAACGAAATTGCAATTGGAAGCTGAAACAAAATTGCAGATTCAAGCAGAAACGAAATTGCAGAAAACGAATTTTATTCTTCGTGAACAGTGCGCATGAACAGTACAAACTCGAATTGCAAAACCCTAAAATTATTCTCCTCTTCGAAAAACTTTCTCCAAAAAACTAAAACCTTGGTGTTGTTATATAGGTCCTCAGCCCCAAAGCTTACAAATCTATTTTAAGTCCAAGCCCATAAACGAAATAAAATAAAATTTGGATAAGATAAGATAAGATTGATGAAATAAAATCTGGATAAAATAAAATCTGGATAAGATAAGATTTGATAAAATAAAATTGTCTGCTCTCTTCAAGTCCAAGCCCAATTCCGGATTCAAGCCCAATTGCTTATAGTTCTCCTGAAATTAAATTAAAAACACAAAATTAGTCAAGTAGGCCCAAATAATAAAATTGCATAATTAATTTGACAATTAAGGCTAATCAGTAATTAAAATGGTGGCAAAAAGGGTTAAGAAATAGGAGAAAATAATGACACATCATTCTCCATGTCTTTCTTCCTTGACAATCAGTTGATGAGAAGTGATATTGACTTGGAGAATACTTTCTTGTTGAATTTCTACTTGTGAACACTTCTCCAATTGTTCTTGTGTTCTCTCCTCACTTTTTTCTTCATTTTTTTCTCTTGAATCATGCTCTTCTACAAGACTTTCCTCATGAGCTTCAACCTCTACAATGTGTTCTTCCCTTGTGACCAAAAATTTAGTCACTTCTTTTTCTAGCTTACCAAATTGAATTTTCAGATTTTTAATTGTGTGTTGAGTAGATTCATATGACTCCTTGAGTTGCATCAACAAATTATCAAGCTTAGAAATTCTTTCTTCTTCATATTGATTGTAGGGTTGTAACTCTTGCTCCCACTGACAATTTTCCATGGAGTAACTCTTGCAACCCTGAATCTCCAAATTTTGAATTGAGTTTTGATTGGCTTTAGAGCTAGCTTGGTATGTCATGAATTGCATAAACACATTCTCTAGATTAGAAAGTATTTTTTCTTCATATTGATCATAAGGGTGTAACTCTTGTCCCCACCAAGAATTTTCCATGGAGTAGAGATGACAATTATTTTTAAAATTCTCTCCTCCACAAAAATTACAATTTACCGGTGGTGGATGACTGACCCCTGATCATGTGCTTTCAAGATACTCAGTCCACCTCTTTAAAAGATCTTCCATCTTTAAAATATCTTCCATGGATCAAGTTCTTCTGAGGTTCCACCCTGCAAGCATAGACTCACAAGAAAAAGATACTTTTTTAAAAAATAATATAAGAGTGAATAAAGAAAAATTGAAAAATAGTTTTTTTTAAAACAAATAAAAAGTTAAAAGATAAAACTGATTGCTTTAAAATTAGAATATGCAAACAACCAAGTACGAAAAACAGAGTCCCTAGCAATGGCACCAAAAACATGTTAACTCGTTGGCAAGTGTACCAATTTGTTACAAGTAGTAAAGTACTCGAAAGTCCGAGTGTCGAATACATAGAGACTTTGTTTGTACTTAGTAGATTGATGCAAACCCAATTTACAAGCAAGAGATAAGAAATTTAAATTTAAAATTTAAAGAAAGTAAGAGCGAAAAAGGATCAGAAATTTAAAATAAAAGATTAGGAGATAAGATAAAAAAAATAAAGAGATTAAAGTAAAAGATAAGAAATGTAGAAGATAAAATAGATAAGATAAGAAAAGTAAAAGATAAAGATAATGATAAAAAGATGAATTCGGGATGTGATAATGTTGGGACCTATCATGCCTTATTTGTCTAATATGTATTATTTTAGATTTTTATTATCAATTAGGTGAATTTTTTCTACCCACATCTATTAGAATACTTGCCCCTGGTATCTCACAATGACAAGCCTATCTTACCTATCTATCTCCCAAATATCTTTGCAAAGATTCAGTAGATAAAATGCATGAAGTTCTAATTCTAGATATTTGTTTTGATGCATGAGCATAATGCAATCACTCTATGTCTAGCAATGATTTTATTAAGATACCCCTTCCTTTGAGTTCTATTAGAAATTATCCTCTTTCGAGCGACTAATCCCAAAATTGATGCATATAAGACCTTCCTTGTATTTCTAGTAAGGATTACCTTCTTTTGAGTGCATAACCCCTAAAGATGATGCAATGATGAATGATACATGAAATTAAAATAAGAAAGGATAATAGGAAAGAAAACACCTGTTTGCATTGATAGATATGAAACATACAATACATCTTTTTACTTTTTAGGCCTACCAGGCCCTAACTAAGGGGGTTTAGCCTCTCATTGTCATGAGAGACTTTATAATTTAGGGGCTGATGTGGATAAAAGAAGAGGGATGGATAGAGGAGGAGAAGGAGATAATGGACATAGATAGAGGGTTTCTCCTATTAGATATACTCAGACTTAGGATGTATTCATTAGAGAGCTCTAAGTCTCTGGGGTGGTGTCTTTTCCTCCTGCTTCCTTCTTCTTTTATAGGCCTAAAATAACTTATTTTCATGCTGACTTTGTGCTAAGCGTAGACTTTCGCACTAAGAGCACCTTTGGGCTTCCTCATGGGTCTTCTTCGTAGTAAGCCTGAGTTTTCCCGCTTAGGGGGATGCGCACTCAGCCTGGATTACACGCTAAGCAAACTGTTCAATTCTTCCAATTTTTCTTAAGGTTTTTTCTTCCAATTTTGCATCAATTTTCCTCCGAAACACTTGAAATATTCTTGATTTAACTTCTGTTAATAAAAAACAACAAACATATTAATTTTTTTATTATTTCATTAAAAACAACAGTGAAGTAAAAAAATTACAATCATTCTTAGTCAAAATTGACTATCAAATTAACTCAAATTTTGCAGTTATCAAAAGCATGTCAGAAGGATCTAGAGGTCAGTGGTTTGTTTATAGACATGATTCATAGTAAAACACTACGGCCTCTTTAGATTCATGTAACTATCCCTTCCTAGTGAGAAAGGTTTTGGTTGTTGTTGAAAGAAGAGTTAGAGTTTTGACGATAGATAAACAAAACTTATTCATTGCAAATCAATCCTTCAAGATAAACAAAACTTTAAAGGAAAACCATTGTAAGCAACATCCTTTGTCTTTGGATAACTTTATTGTACTAGCAAGAGGAAATACATAGATGTATTGCAATTTACCTCTGGAGTTAGAGCCCTTTTACACTGCCCATTCAGCCAATATGTCCATTCAACCAAAATAATCAAACAATAATTATCTATTAATTTAAGAATGGGAAATAGGATAAAAAATTATAGATTTTTTTGAATAAATTCAACATATAAAATAATCGGATCCATCCCTGAATCAAAATGTAATAATAGACATACAAATTTAGTAGCTGAATGATGGCCAATGTAAAATATATACGTGAAATATAGGTAAGATGCTCCTCTCCCTTAAATATCACCCATTTTTTCTCTTTCCCTGGTAAACCAAAACAAAATAGAAAAATTAGACATATTCAGTGTAAAATGGACTACAATGCAAAGACACACACAGAAAAATAATAATACAGAACTAGAGTATTGAAATTCCAAATTGACACCCACACACCAAAATGATATCAATTCTTAAGTGATTCAATCTAGCCACAGAAAATAGTGCCAAAACAGAATTGTCCAGAAAACAATGAGAGAGATAAAAGACATATGTTCATAAATCATATTGCATGTGGTGAAAAGTAGGAGTTGATAACAAATATGATCTTTGCAACAAAACATGATGAAAACAAAACATAGTGAGGAATTGGCATGAAACCTGAATGGAGAAGACAAAGTTGCGTGAAAACTACCAGATCTGCAAGAGAGAGTCACCTGAACACTTTCATATCCGCAAGAAAGAGTGTTGTGTCAACAATTTAGATCTCCAAGAAAGAGAATATCAGTGTTTTGGACACAAAACTATATTAGGATTTGTAAATCGCATTGAGAATAGAAAAGAGGGAGGAACCTAAACTGAAAAGGTAAGACCCTAGCAAGACTTCATAGGAGATGGAAAATCCACCTATGAAGATTTGCAACTTGCCTGCGAGCCTTATTGGAGACGAGAAGCTTCGCCAATGCATACCAATTGGTGAAAGAAGCTTCATGATTTTCTCTTATCCCAAATATGATCCTAATTCTTCTCCTCGCTGCTACTGCTGTTATATAGGGCAACATGTCGTTGTGGCGGAAACAAGATTAAAGGATTTGGATAAAAAGTGAGAAAGGGCGTAGAGAGGGCTATTGTGGAAGCGAAGAGAGAGATCGTAAGTGCAGTACCTTTGCCTGGGGTTTGAGCCTTTGAAACTTTTAAGATGCCAAGTCCCACATGTGGTGAGAGACACATGTATCATTGTATAAGAAAAAGAAAATAAAAAAATGTTTAAAAAGTTATTGTGTGTAAATTATAATCCGAGAATAAATATGTATGTTGTGAAACTATGTATCATTTGTGGCGGTCAATTTATTTGCTAGAAATAAAACATTTTCCACAGTTTTTGTTAACCGCTAGAAATAAACGGTCAGGAAAGTCAATTTGTTTTGTAGTGTAAATAGATACTCCAATGATCATGAATATATTAATCATACTCCATTTGATCATTAAATCGTTTTAATTATTTTTAATTACCAACCTTTTAATGTTAATTGCTTCAACAAATTTGTTGTTTACATGCTCTATATAGTTCTTTTATTTCAGACACACCACATAAAACTCTGTTTTCTCTTCTTCCTCTAAAACTCTCTCTGGATGCAGATTTGATTGAAGAGAGATTAAAGGAAAATAATATACTAATGTATACATAGTTGTTTTTCACTTTTATCGTTTCTTTTATATATAGTTAAGTACAAACATGTTTTTTCTTTTATTTGTTTAGCTTCAAATGCTGGAATATATAGAAGGAAGATAAACTAATTCATCGATATTTTACAGTCATAATCCTATCCAACGATGTCACGCAGTTAATCCACATCTTGATGCCCCCATTTGGGTTACGAGTGGGTGTAACTCAACTCGACAAATTCATCAATTTTTTATTCATTCTATTTCTTATAAGGGTAAGTTTTTATCTGTTTCAATTTTATTTAAATGTTTTTATATTGTTTTCCTTATATTTCATATTGAAAGTTGGTTTGCTAACATTATTTTACAGCTTCAATGTTATTATTATTTTTATCTAAGCAATTTACTTATTTATTTTTATTTTTCAAATATTTTATCTTTTAATAATTTTTTTTATTGATTTGTCTTTTTTTCTGAGGTAAAATTATATTTCTTCTTATATTTTTTAAAGTATTTCTCAAATATATGACATTTAAAGTCTACTTGCAAATTTTTCATTTTTTTCTTTTTGACAATTTTGAAGATGTCATAAAAGACTTGAAAGAAATTTCTAAAAGAAAAAAGAATTATATCGTGCCCGATAAGCAACCTTGATAAAAGAAGAAGAAGAAGAAAACAAGAAAATAATTTAATAATATTACAAATATGTTTAATTTAATTTAATTATTTATTAATTACACAATCAATCATTTGTGAAATAATTCAAGTGAGTATTTGGTTTAATATATTAATTGAAATGCTTAAAATCAATACATGTACGAGTATGTCACATGATATTAATTCATTAGTTTAATTATAATTATCTTTATTGTTAGATCAAATTCTACTTAAAGTCATTCATATTCAAAATATTATAATTAAATTATAAAATTTATATAAAAAGCAATAAATTAAAAATAATAAACATGCTATTTGCATTAAGGGGTTTATAAGGTAAGGTTATATTGCTTTTTATAATTTTATCCAAATATGATATTTAAAGTTTACTCGATAACTTTTTTATTTTACCGTTTAAACATTTTTAGATGAAGTATAAATCTTATAAAGGTAAATTAAATAAAAAAGAATTTTATTGTGGATAAATAACTTTACTCAATTTTGATTATCCAAAATCAAGTATTAATCACTTTTCTTTAAAAATAAATTGTGCATATATGTCACTTTTTTATGAAGATTAGTAATGCACAAGATCACTAAATATTTTATACCAATAATAATTAGAAGGAATAACAATGTTTAAAAAAATAAAAATAAATCAATCAACTTTTTTTAAAAGAAAATAAAGAAAATGCAAAACATAAGAAAATTCTACTTAACATATAACACCTCTAATAATAACAATTTTTTTGGAGCATATGTGTATATAATAACAAACAAATGTCTCGTGAAAAAGGAATGAAATCTGAGTTCAAGGTTCCTGAAATCGTCAACCTTTAATCAAATTCTGTCCTTTGAAGGTACCCTACAAACCTTTGATCAAATTAACTATTTAATTTTGTCCATTATCTGCGGAAGCAAAGACTTTCAAGATTATTTTGATGATGCCAAAGAATCAAGAGTTAAACAAATTCTAAAGATTCAAGAATCAAGTTTCAAGATGCAAGATTCAAGAATCAAGTTTCAAGATCAAGATTCAAGAATCAAGAGAAGGCTCAATCAAGATAAGTACTAAAAAGGTTTTCAAAATATTGAGTAGCACAATAATTTTTCACAAAATCTTTTACCAAAGAGTTTTACTCTTTGGTAATCGATTACCAGTAGCCAGCATTGTTTTCAAAATTGATTTACAAAGTTGTAATCAATTACCATAATCATCTAATCGATTACCAATGTTTTAAAACGTTAGAATTCAAATTTCAAGAGTCACAACTAGTGATAAAACATTTTTAAATCATTTTTAACTTGTGTAATCGATTACACAATACTTGTAATCGATTACCAGTGTTTCTAAACGTTTTGATTTTCAAATTTAAACATGAAGAGTCACATCTGTTGATGTGTAATCGATTACACCTTGATGGTAATCGATTACCAGTGATTGATTTCGAAAAATAAATTTCCAAAAGTCACAATCCTTAATGTGACTTGTTTCTGAAGATTTTTTCAAAAGTCACAACTTTTAAGTGATTAGTTTTCAAAAGAGTCAGAATCTTTAAAAGGTGACTAGTTTTAAAGAAATTACCAAGAGTCGCAAACTTTAACTTGAGTCATCAAATGATTATAAATATGTGACCATGGCATGAATTTCAATAACAAGTTTTTATAGAACTTTCTAAATCATTTCTCTTCATCTTTCAACAAGTTCTTATAGAAATTTCTGATTCATTTCTCAACTTCTTTCTAAGAGTTTTTGTTCAATACTCTGTTCAAAAACTTGTGCTATTCTTCTTCTTCTCCTTTCACTTCTCCCTTTGCCAAAAGAATAGGAGGACTAACCGTCTGAATTCTTTTGTGTCTCCCTTCTCTCTTTCCAAGAGAATTCAAAGGACTAACCGTCTGAGAATTCTTTTGATTCTTCCCTTCCCCTTAAACAAAAGATTTCAAAGGACTAACTGTCTGAGATATCTTTTGTTTCCCCTAACAAAGATTCAAAGGACTAATCGCCTGAGAATTCTTTGTTTTAACACATTGGAGGATACATCTTTTGTGGTACAAGTAGAAGGTACATCTACTTGGGTTGTTGTACTGAGAACAAGAGAGGGTACATCTCTTGTGGATCAGTTCAAGTGGAGGGTACATCCACTTGGTTGTTCAAAGAGAACAAGGGAGGGTACATCCTTTGTGAATCTTTGACTTGTAAAGGATTTCACAAGGTTGAAAGAAATCTCAAGAACCGTTGGTTGCTTGAGGACTGGACGTAGGCATGAATTGTGGCCGAACCAGTATAAATCTTGTGTTTGTCTTCTTCTTCCTTACACTCTTTACTTTTCCACTATGTTCTTTTAATTCCCGCTTTTACTTTTGGTTAAGTTTTTGTTTCTATTCCTTACTTTCTTAACTTAGTAGTAAAAGCCTAACTAAATCTTGTCACACTAAGAAGGATAAATTTTAATTAGTTAATGTAAATTAATAATTAATTCAACCCCTTCTTAATTATTCCGAGACCACTTGATCCAACAATATCATCAGTGTATGGTGATATTTTTTTATAATATTTTTTATGGATAACTACTTTTCTTTATGATGTTTAATAAAAAAGATAAAACACTAAAGTAGAATAGAGACCATCTAGAAGGCAGTTTCTACTTTCATCCACCACATGGCTTAGAGTGTTCAACCAATCTAATTAATCAATCAAGACGTGCCGGATAAAAAATATCAAGATGTTTGCTGAGTTATTTAATTTGTATACGTATCCCAAATCCCTAAAATAAATGTCATTTACTAACAAAAATTTATTATTTCCTTTTTCTTAATATGTTTACACTTTTAGTCTTTTTACAAAAATTCAAATTAGTGACATTCTCGCTATGAGATATTAAAATATTTATTTTAATTATATTCTATGATAAATAATATTATCTTAAAATACTTAATAATATATTTATTGAAATTACAAAATTTTCTAATTTGATGCACTTTATGTTTTGAAAATATATTTTTAAAATTTAAATAACTTTAATTTAAGTACTCTAAATAATATGTTATTATTTAAAAGTTAAGTAAACATTATTTTAATCAATTTACAAATTATTAGTAGTTATATTGTTAATACTTAAATCAAGTAAAGATAATTAGACTACATCATATCATACCTATAAGATATCCAAGTGATTCTATTAATTTTTATTACTATTTCTAATTTTTAATAAATTGATTTTATTGTTTAAAATTTTTATCATATATATGATAATATTTAACATATTTAATTTTTTTTATAAAAAAATGCTTTGCCTTGCGAATAGATGTCACTTTTTGACAAAGATTAATCATAAAAAAAGTTACTAGATATTATGTACTTATAAGAGGATTACAAATAAATAAATGATCTAAACAAACCTTTTTTTTAAAAAAAAATATGTAAATTATAATGAGACTAAAAGGAATCTTACCTAAATAACACTCTAATAATAAAATTATTTACAACATGTGTGCATATAAAATATATTAAAAATTTAAAATAATTTAAAAATTATTTCTATATTATAAAATATGAATTTAATACCTGTGATATATATATATATATATATATATATATATATATGATCAAGGTAAAGGAGTTATAATATTAATTGCACAATCAAGTATAAACGGCGAAAAATATTATACTTAAGTACAATCATGACTATATTCTTATTATTACATAATTAGTTCATCTCACCTTTTGCTTCTTACCATGATTGTTAAACTCTTGATTTAAATCATAAAATTTTACGATTTTACGATTCTACTGAGGGTTGGCGAGTTAAATCGGAAGTAGAATCGAAACCGGAGTAGACTCGTCCGATTTTGCGTAGACTTGGACAAGTTTGGGTAGACTCGCGAGTCTGCTCCGAGTCCACGAGTTTATGAAAATCCGAAATGACGTCGTACAACAACCCCCAAAAATGAGTCTGACTCTCTCTACTCACTCACTCTACCTTGTTCAAGCTACTAACCCCCCAAAATGACTCTCGTTGAGCTACTCGCGTTGTGGTGGTTGTCGTCATCGTTGTCGTGCTGTCGTGGTGGACTGCTGAGCTAATCGTGTCGTGGTGGTCCTCGTCATTGTTTGAAACTTGAAAGCCCTCACTCGTCGAAAGCCCTCATTTCCTGACCTAGCTCCAAGCTTTGCTCCATGACGCTAAGGTGTTTTCTTTCTCAAAGCTTCTTTGTTAATTCATCTCTGTTAATTGAAAGTTTGAAACGATGCTTATTAAGGGAGTATCTATTAATTGAAATTCTGGCAATGCTATTGTTAGCTTCATTGTAGTGTTGAGTTTTGGGTTCTGTTGCTAAATTAAGGGAGTATCTGTTAATTGAAATATCTATTAATTTAAAGTTTGAAACGATGCTTAGTGTTGAATTCTGGCAATGCTAAGGTGGTCCCCTGAACATGGACAAATTATCTGTTAATTGAAATTTTGGCTTCATCAAGGGTAGGTAGTGGGTTTTGTTGCTGCCTTTTGGGTAGTGGGTTTTGTTGCTACCTTTTGAGTAAACTCTTAGGAGTTTACGATTCGATTCTACGAGTCGAGTTTACGTAACCTCTACGATTCTATGTAGAATCGCGAGTTTAACAACCATGCTTCTTACTTCCTAGTTCTAGATACGTGATACGACACGAGTGTGATACGATATTGATACAATGATATGGTAATTTTTTTTTTGAAATTAAGGATACAAGATGTATTGTATACGGTAATAAAAAAAATATAAAAACAATTATATATGGATATAAAATTAAATGCAATTAATGTTGGTGTTAAAATACAATTATAAAGATAATGTTGAGTGATGTTAAAACACTACGTACAAAAATGCTGGTTCAATTTAAGCAATCATTGGAAATAGAGCTATTGAGTGGGAAAATAAATTTATTCAATAAAAGCATGTTTTGAGCAAAGTCAAAACCACACAAACACACAAATAAAATACCTTATCAAAGCCAAAACCACACAAACAAAAGATCCCCTTGTTGGAAAACCCTCTAGAATTGTCGAAAAGGAGTTGCCATACATGGATAAAAGGAAAAGAGTGTGTCCAGTATTTGTTTTTGTTTTAAGAGGAAAGGAGTTACGTTTAATTTAATTTTAGATCTTCCCTGATTTTAAAAACCTAAAGTTAAAAGAATAAAATTATAAAATGGTTCAAGCCATATCAGATCCGTGTCGGGAATAGGTTAAGCTGTATCTAGCCATCTTGAGTCCTATCTCAGTTGTGCCCTAGAACTTTTGTTACAAAAAAATTAGATACTTCTTGGATACATATCCCGTCGCATCGGAGGCGTTTTGATGTTCAGCACATGCATGACACCAATTCATCTCCATTTTTGGAGTATTGGGACTTCATAGCTAACTTCTTATAAGGTCTTCTTACATAATATATAGATCAAAACTAGGTGTAAAATATTATACCATATCAATAATTTTTATTTTATTTCGATGAAGCATAAGTAATTTTACATAGAATATGAGTTTTATTGATTAAACTTGTATTGAATGTCTGTGTTAATTAACTGGATAAAAATTGACCATTTTAATGATGGATATTGTCAAAATTAATGTGATAAGGTATGAGAGCGAGAGGTTCTACGATTAGACTATTGAGCCTGACAATGGTGCATTATGTGGGAGCGTTAGTGAAAATGCCACGGGTTTTAGAGTAGTTGGACAACAAGCGCTAATGGACGCGTCCAAACTGCAACACCCAAAATCAAAGGTTTTTATGCAGCTACTAAGACACAAGTGGCACTTGGTGGTGGGTGCAATTTATGCGGTTGCACAATGTGTTGAAACTACCACAGAGACTGATTGTTTGAAATGCATGCAAGTCGGATACAACAACTTACACACTTGTCCTCCGAACACCGAGGGTAGAGCATATGATGCTGGCTATTTTATGAGATACTCCACCACACCCTACTTTGCTGATTATCAGACCATTGATATTGCACCCTATTTCAAACAAGGTACAATCACAATAATTCCTCCCTTTCGTTAAATTTGTATTTGGATAAAATCGTTAGGGTTAGTTTTCTTAAAACATTTTTCTGTTTTTATAAATAATTATAAAAATATATATTAAATATATTTAGTTCCTTAAATATTAGTACAGGTTTTAACTTTTGCCCTTAAAAAAATGTTTAATTTCGGTTCTTACAAATATTTCTTTTTCTTTAAATTGTCTCTATCGTCATTTTGTGATTACTTAACATACATCATGACAAATTAGTCAACAGTAACATTAACGTGCTCTAATTGTTATTCTCAACCCTTACTTTTTTAAAATCCTTTCAAGTCTTACTTACACCAGTTAGCATTTCTTCACACACCCTCCTAGGGATTATGGTAAAGTGTATTCAAATCGTAAGCGCAACAATTATCATCAAATGGGTAGAGTAAAGTAAATAATTATAAATTATATGTTTTGAACTTAAAAGAACATGCTTATGTAGAAGCAAACTTCATGATGATGAATCAAGTTGATTCAAGTAGTTTTGATGATGACAAAAAGTCCAAGAGAATGATTTCAAGATTCACTACTAGAAAATAAGGTTTTAACATCGGTTATTTAAGACTTTCAACATCGGTTATTAATTGATGTTGAAAGTACCGATGTGGAAAGTAGTATCATTAACATCAGTTTTTCAAAACCGATGTTAATTAATAAATACAACATCGGTTATTTAAATAAGCGATGTTATATGATAAGAATTATGAAAAAAAAAGTTATAAATCTATATATCAACATCGGTTTTTAAAAAAACCGATGTTGTAAGTGACATTTAACATCGGTTTTTTAAATAACCGATGTTAAATGTGACATGTGACATCGGTTTTTTAAAAATTAATGTTGTAAGTAACATTTCACATCGGTTTTTTAAAAAGCTGATGTTATAAGTGATATTTAACATCGGTTATTTAAATAGGCGATGCTATATGATACGAATTATAAAAAAAAAGTTATAAATCTATAAATTAACATCGATTTTTTAAAAAACTGATGTTGTAAGTGACATTTAACTTCGGTTTTTAAAATAACCGATGTTAAATGTGACATTTAACATCGGTTTTTTAAAAAATCGATGTGAAATTATGATTTTATAAGTTATATTTAACAACTCGTTTTTAAAAAACTCATGTTGTTACATAATCTTTGTTAAAAATTTCTGATAGTATCAGCTTTTTATAAAACCTATGTTAAATGATGCTGATGATGAAATGCTGAACAACAGACCTTTAAAAAAATCCGATGTCACATGTCATTTTATAACATCGGATCTTTAAAATAGAGATGTTATATTGCTACTTACACGTCGGTTTTTTAAAAACCGGAGGGTAGATATACAGATTTAAAACATTTTT